>NC_053429.1:24720994-25020994 GCF_007990345.1 Gossypium hirsutum
GATTGTAAAGCCTCTAAATTTTTGACTCTCACACATATACACACTTAACAACAACACAATATCATGCACAATGATTCAAACATTTCAAATTTCTAACTTGTTATGAACACACTTTCACATATCTTAGTAACACATGCAACTTTATTTCGTATGAATACTAGCCAAACATCAGTGAACTTATCACGATGCAAAATTTCATTTCTTTTACTCGAATCATCATTAATATCAAATCAAGTTTCAACACTTAGCCTTATTTTACTTACCAACCTTTATCAAATAAGAGAACGTCTTACGGTCTTGAGTACATCGTTTACTTAATGCCATAGTCCAACTATGGTCTTATACTAACTCTCATCCATCTGTGTCGATGTCGTGTCCCAGGCAGGTCTTACACTGACACATATCAAGCGGATGCCATGTCCCAGACGTGGTCTTACACTAGCTTTCACAACACGGCCGATGCATGTCCCAGACATGTCTTACACTGGCTCTCGTCTCAAAGTCGATGCATGTCCTAAACATGTCTTACATTGGCACACATATCACTTGCACTGCCATAGTCCAACCATGGTCTTATCCGTCAATTCATAATCGAACGATCGTACTCAATTCCAGCGTTCTACTTAATATGATCTTTCATTTTAGTTTTCATGCTATCATAACATTTATGACATCTTTAATTCAGAGATTTAAACATAAATGTTAATCACATATACATACTGATTACACATCATTAAATAGAAGTACTTATACACACATTCTGTCATTTCGAGTAAAGTTTTCTTTTCATAATCATTAGGCCAAATAAGTTAGGCACGTAACATCGTATGAATACTAACATGCATGAAAGAGCTTATCACAACTTAAATTTCATTTCATTCCATGTTTTCACATTCTTTAACTTATGATTATCACATATTAAGTATTAATTCATGTAAAAATCATGAATTTATTTTCATACCTTTCCAAATTTCAACATATCACAAGCACGTTTCAATCATCTCAATATTACTTCTATCAACAAGATTTGCTCAGTTGGTAGTCTTTCCTGTCTTAGCAAACAATTTCGTTAGCATCGGAAGATATCACACTATCACGATTAGTACTATGGCATGTATAGCTAGACTCACTTACGATATGTTAGTCCAAAAATCGACTAAACCATGCTCTGATACCACTAAATGTAACACCCCTCGCCTGTATATGACTCCGGGACAGGGTTCGAAGTGCTACCGGACGTAACTTAAGCATACGCGTATAAAATCGGGAAATAAAATTTCTTTTAACTTAAAACTTCTCGTTCACATGTATATTGTCCCTTAAACGAGCTTACGAGGTCCAAAACATACATTCGAGATGGTTCGGAACCAAACTAAGAACTTAAGAAAAACTTGGAAAATTCATGCTTTAAGGCTCTACACGCCCGTGTGCTCATTTTGGCATGGCCGTGTTGGTTGCCCGTGTGCACCTCACGGCCTAATGTTCATTGGGACACGCCCGTATCCCTCACCCGTGTAACTCTCTGTCCATTTGGTCATGAACAAAAGAAGGCACACGCCCGTGTGCTAGCCCGTGTCCACCACACGGTTGAGACACATGGCCGTGTCTCTGCCCGTGTGTTTACTACTATGCATACTGATTTGAATTTCCAAGGTGCAGGGGACACACGGCCGGGTCATACGTCCATGTGGGCAGACTGTGTGTCACACACGGCCATGCGTCTACCCGTGTGGACAAATATAAGGCTATTTTCCAAGCCATTTTGTCACCCTCACAACATACGCACACATACTTATACAATAGCATACAACAAGGCATACATAGGCACTTAAACCTCCATAAACATGTTATGATCATGTCAATTTCTCATGCAATAGATATCATAGATTTTACTGACATCTTTACCACATTCATGCCATAATCATTATAAACTCATCACATAAGACCATAGCACATGCATGCATATATAAATAGGTTTACAACCTCAATAGCTAATGTAAGCCAATACATTTGGCTAAAACAAATGTCACACACTCAAATATTTAAACTCCTATACATGTCATAGACTCAAAGTACTTGGAATCATCACTTACACCAATGGCGATAGCTTGACAGTGTGATAATATCTCCGACGAACTCCAACCCGAGCTAATCTGGCAACACTAGAGAACATAGGAAAGGAAGGGGGTAAGCTTTACGCTTAGTAAGTTCATACAAAAACAATAAGCAACTCATTAACATGTTTTTATCAATGTTCCCAACATATTCTCAAGTTCATGATAAGCTGTCTTCTTGTACAACAGTCAATAAAATATTTATATCTGAGCTACGAAACTCCAAATTAAGTTCTGTTAATTTTACTTGAAACTAGACTCATGTACCTTTCTACCATACAATTTGCAGAATTTTTGGTTAAGCCAAATAGTACAATTTATTCCTTAAAGTTACCCTTTTTCGCTGTCTGACAGTTCTGACCCCTTTTCTCTAAAAATTAATTATCTTATAATATAAGACTCAGATGATGTTCCCGTCTATTACTTTTGACAATAGACTCATTAAGAATTCTAAAAATATAAATTATAACTCATAAATATTTTTTTACAATTTATAATGATTTTCTCAAATCATAACAGGGAATTTCGAAGTCATTCTGACTCTGTCTCACACAACTTCAAATATCTCACTATAGGAAATTCTTTTGCTTACACGGTTTCATTTATAAGAAACTAGATTCAATAATATTTATCCTCTGACTCATTTTTCACAATTTTTAGTGTATTTTCAAAGTTACACTACTGCAGTAGCCCAAAACCGTCCAGGCTAATTTACTCATTCACAATTATCATTCACCAAATTAATACAACATCATTTCATCTATCATGGTAAGAACACATAGCTATGCAACATAAGCATGGACCCATAATCTCAATGTCATCAAGTATCAAAGATTTATTCCAAATCATGCCATTTTCATATTATTCACCAAATACTATATACATCATAGATTATCACATATCAAGCCATTACTCATAAGTTTAATGTACATACTTGTACAACTTGTAACATAACTAAAGTACATACTCACCAATGACTTACCTCATTGGAACCACTATCAAATCTTTCCTCAGATCTCCCGTTGAACAGTTGGAATACTAATGGATACACAGAAGATTTCACATAAGTGCTATATACGCAGCTAGACCACTCTATAGCGCGTAATATATGTAGTCAACGCTACCTCATAACATGTAACACATCCATAACGAACTCAGACCACTCAACGAGCTCAGATTTATAGTTTCCTAATGACATGTCACTTGTATCCTAGACTATTCCTAAGGTTCAAACGGGATTTTCCTTTCTCATACTTAGCATCTCTATCATACTTGCTCGTAATGGCATTTCACTATGTTCATAGCATATTTATACTTTCATGGCAATAATTGACATTTAAGGAATGTATCATCAAAAACACATCACATGGTAACAATAGAGCATTTAATTTCACATATTTCATATACCACATGTTATGTATCGTCATTTTCTTACATTTCATATAATATTCTCCATGTCATAACTCCACACATTAAACAACATTCCATCAACTTTTCCAATATGTTAAATCATATAATATATGCAATATTAATAAGGAATGTAATGCAAACATAACTTTGCATTATTATTATCATATGAACTTACCTCGACACCAAATTGGTAAAAGAGGCCTAAACATCAATTTCTCGTTTTTCCTCGTTCTAAGACCGAATCTCATTTTTCATCATCTATAACATCACATTTAACTTATTAAAACAATATACTAATCAAATTAGTCCAATGACACATTTTGGAAAAATTTACAATTTTGCCCCTATACTTTTCCATAATTACCAAATTGCCCCTAGGCTCGTAAAATGATTTTTATTCAATTTATTTACTCTTTAAGCCTAGATGAACCATTTTCATAACTATAGCAACTCATAATTTCAAATATTTCACACATTTACAACTTGTTTTACCACTTTGCAAAATACCCCTTTTTAGGTGTTTTCATGCAAACTTCTTTTACAAAAGTTGTTTATAACACTACCAAGACTCATTATTCCATAAAAACTCAGCAAACAACACATATACTTTCATGGACAAACCTTAGACTCTTAATCATTTTGCAAAATAGTCCCCTCTTTTGAAAGCTCGTGCTTTAGGGGTTCCAAAAACACAAAAATCATCAAGAAAAAGCATTAAAATCACTTACTATCAAGGGAGTTTCTTTGCTGAAATTTTTCAGCTTCAAAACCCTTTCTTTGCTACCATTTTTGGTGAAAGAGAAGAAGAAAAATGAATGAAAATGACAATTTTTTTCTTTATTCTATTTTATTACCAAAAAAGTCATTCAAATCCCATAAAATATGGCTTTTTGACCAATCTTGTCTCCCTTGGCTGGCCACCTCTATTAAAAAGGGTCTAATTGCCCTTCAAAGGCCCCCAATTTTAATTATCTAGCTATTAGACACATTTAGGTACTAAAATACAACTTTTACCTTTTACGCGATTTAGTTCTTTTTCGAAATTAAGCTAGAAATCGCTAAAATAAAATTACCAAAATTTTCATGCACCTTTATAAACATGCTATATCACATAAAATAATATTAAAATAATTTTCTTCGGCCTCAGAATAGTGGTTTCGTAACCACTATTCTGACTAGGCCCAAAATTGGGCTGTTACAACACACACCCGTGTGTGCCTGTGTGGACAAAAACAAGGCTATTTACCAGGCCCTTTTGCCACCCTTACTTGCACCAACCTACACAACATCAACCAAAACCAATCCAAGCATAAGACATATAACCAGAACAACCACAACCATAAGACATTTGCATCAAATGCATTTAATAATAATCAATATTAGCCAACATTAATGGCCTATACAAAATGAATATCACATCCATCATATGAGCCAACTCTTTTGACTAAACTACCAAGACACTAAACAAGAGATTCAAGTCCCTGTATATGCCAAAATCAAAATATTCAGGTGATAGTATAATCGATGCCTCCGACATCCCTTGATCCTCGATACTAGCTTGGTGGCACTAAAAGAAAATGGAAAGGAGAGGGAGTAAGCATAAACCTTAGTAAGTTGCATATAAATAAGTAACAACATTAGCCGTGCATATTATAAATCAATACAACATTCTTGAGTGAACATGGATAGATATCACTATATGCTTATATATCACAAGTAAAAACCAAAGATTTTGAATATCGTCCCAAAATCATTTCATAGCTGGAACTTACTCATGTCATTCTTACCATTAATGTAACATAACTAGACTTATATCTCATGAATTTCGAATAAGAACCTGTACCACTCACAACATGATTATATCATTCCATATCATTATCATAAGCTGTAAAATAATCCGTGAAACTATTTGGAGTACTAAAGGATATCTGACAAGCTTTACACAAAAGGGTGAATTGTCGATGCTATGTTCCAAACATGGTCTTACACTGGCTCACATGTCGAGGCCGATGCCATGTCCCAAACATGGTCTTACACTAGCTCTCGTCTCAATTCCAATGATATGTCTCAAACATGGTCTTACACTGGCTCTCATAATGTGGTCGATGCCATGTCCCAGACATGGTCTTACACTAGCGCACATATTAATGCCGATGCCATGTCCCAGACATGGTCTTACACTGTCTCTCATTACATTGCCGATGTCATGTTCCAAACATTGTCTTACACAGGCTCTCGTATCGTGGTCGATGTCATGTTCCAGACATGGTCTTACACTGGCGCACATATCAACCAAATGTCATGACATGGATATCTAATTTATTCCTAGGCTCAACCGGGAATTTACCACATTAATTTCGTCACATATTATTTATACTCATGTTCAAACATATTATGCAAAATCAATCATTCAACACATAATAGTGATAAAGTTGACTTACTTACGTACAACTTACCTCGGTATACAAAAAATGGGCGACTAGTTGGATTTAATCTACTTATTTGGCCTTCCCCCGGTCTAGGTCCGAATTTCGCATTTCTTGATCTAAAATGATAAAAATTCACTAAATTTAATCATCATATTAATCAATGCATCTCCTAATTCATATTTTGGAAAAATAACCATTTTGCCCCTAGACTTTTACAAAATTACTATTTTACCCCTAGGCTCGTAAATCGATTTTTATCAAATTTTATCACTTGCCAACCCTATTTGAATTCTTTTTATACTATAATCAGCCCATAATTCCCATTATTTCACACATTTACCACATATTTTATAACTTATGCAAAATGGTCCTTAGTCAGGGTTTCCATGAAAACTACTTCACAAAAGTTGTTTGTTTAACAACCAAGATTCATTTTCTTCCATAAAAATTCAGCAAAAAACATTAATACTCTCATGGAAAAACCCTAGACCTTCAACCATTTTGCAAAATAGTCCTTCATTAGTTAACTTATGCTACAAGGGTCCTAAAAGTACAAAAATTATCAAGAAAAGTCATCAACATCACTTACTTATGAGAGAACTTAATGGCTTAAAATTTTAAGCTTTCAAGACCCCTTCCTTGCTGAAAATTTCGAGGAGAAGAGAAGAACCGAAAATTGATGATAGCTTTTCCTTATTTTATTTTATTCTAGTCAAATTGGTCACCAAATTTCATCTAATTTTGACCTTTTTGATTTTCTTGTCCCTATGGCTTGCCATGCCATTAATAAAGGCCTATTTTCTCTTTAAAAACCCTTAATTTTGGTTCTCTAGCTATTTGACACCTTTAGCTAATGAAATACAACTTTTGTCCCTTATACGATTTAGTCATTTTTCGCAATTGAGCATGCAATCACTAAAATTATTTCACCAAAATTTTCATGCACTCATATAATCATTCTACAACACATAAAATAATATAAAAAAAATTTCTCCGACCTTGGGTTAGTGGTTCTGAAACCACTGTTCTGACCAAGCCCAGAATTGGGCTATTACACAAATTGTTATGTTTAGGTTGGTACCAAATTGGGTGAGAAATGTGGCTTGAAAATGGCCTAGTTTTGTCCACACGAGCAGAGACATGGGCGTATGTCTCAGTCATGTGTGACACATGGCCAGGTAACACAGCTGTGTGTCCTCTGTATCTTTTAAAGTTGTGCAAGTCAGTATGTTCAACACGGCCTAGCACACGAACGTGTAACTTGGCCGTGTGACCCAAGTCAGAGAGTTACATGGGCATAGACATGGGCTAGGACATGATCGTGTGTCCCTATTTCGAATGCCTACACAGCCTGAGGCACGGGCATGTCTCTTGACCGTGTGAGTCACACGGCCTGGCCATACGGCCGTGTGTCCCCTGCAACTTTGAAAAATTTCAATGTTTTTTGAAAAATTCTTTGAATACCCGATTTAGCCTCGACTTGTTTCTAACGTGTATTTTAGACCTTGAAGGCTCATATAAGGCACAATATGTTTGATTTCAACTTGATTTCTGATGTGAATATTATATTATATGAAATGTCTAGTTGAGTGATCTATAAACTCTGATAATGCTTCGTAAACCTGTTCCGACGACGGATTCAGGTTAGGGGTGTTACATCGGATCCAATAAAACAAGGGGACATGGACTTGGTGGCTCTAGGCAGAGGGGTATAACATTCTTTTAAGGACACTTTGTTGTGGAATGAGAGTATTTGACTGTTAGCAGTGCTGCTAATCGGAAGGATGATTTTCCTGTATTAGATTGGGATGTTATCATGAATATTGTGGATGGAATTTTGAACATCAATTTTTCGAAGCAGATTCATGATTTGATCAAGAAAAGTATGGGTAAGCCTATGGTTCATGGTTATATATCGTATCATACAAATGTATTACTCGTATTTTAAATGTTTAATGGTTGAAATTGAATGTAATTGATCGTAGTTCTATTGCTGCCCATGAATAGTTCTATTGCCGCTCCTTCATGTCCATTAGGGGTAGTATTGGGCCCATTTATAAGTGCTTCCTAGACTTTTTGATCCAACACTTTATAATATAATTCAACTCGATACTTGTTTTTTATTTCCAAAATAATTATTATTTATTCAATTAACTAAATTAATTTCTTAATTAAATAATTTTCTCAAGTAAATTTTAATTCTATTAAAGCCACGACAACTTTACCATAAAAGAATCTATAAGAAAATATAATTAATTAATTTTATCTTATTTTATAACTTTAATTATTTAATTATAATTAATTAAATAATAATTCAAAAAATCGTAAATTAATTCTCAAGTCATTTATGTACTTAGCGAGAAAACACATTTATTAGTGAATGCGACTCATTTCCCTTACTTCATCATTTCCATTCATTTCTCTCTATTTGATTTTTATATGTAATTAATTTTTTTATTTTAACGAGCTAGCGTAAGGATCGATTGGACATATATAATTAGGGCTCAAATAATTTAAAATTAAGTCTAACTTCTTACTTATTAATTATAAACTTATTTAGTCACCAAGTCATTCCACTATAATATTCTAATTGAACTCTCCCTAATTACATATCATTACGAAAGCTACTTAATAAGATTTCGTCCAATGACTTTGTTATAAGTGTGTTACCATCATAGGATATCCTTAATCTCTTTTAAATAAATCCCTTCTCCCTATATGATTTTATTTTATCTCATGGTAACTATTACATATTCTTTTAAGAAAAAGTCAATTACAATCAAATAATAAAGTCATTTATCACAAAGACAAATGACTTATGGCCATGTTTGCTTTTTATTTATCATGCAATGCCAATAAGAGGATACCATTTACGCTTTAATTAGGCTATGAGTTCCACTATTATGAATGATGCTACATACTACAAAAATCGTTTACCCAATATACCAACTTTCGATTCCTATTCTATTTGAACTCAGGCTTTTTACCTACATCAAAGTATATGAGTTATGCATACATAGCTCATCATCCACTTAAGATTAATGTACACTATATTATGAACGCCACAAGTGAATAAATCTACAAACAGATTTAAGATCTATTTTACTTAATTCCTGTCTGATATACTATCAGTCCAATTAGCAACATCTATGTTTCTATCTTCTGGGAGTTATATACTTTGATGCTAAAAAAAACTCGCGAATTGGACTCAATAGACACATATTAGTCTTTCAATTAGTTTATTCATTTTCGATTAGATTAAGGACATATTTAGTTTTATCTACTAATACAAGTTGTCTTTTCATAATACTATTCAACCATGTAATACAATTTAGTATTAGTTAAATATTAGATAACCAATAAACTAATTTTTACTTCAATTTTATTTTGTGTGCAAAATTCGTTGAGGACAATATAGAAATAATATTAATATAATCAACATATATTTTATTAAACGAATTTCTTTCAACTTATTACACTAGATCCAACATTATATGTACATAGTTGCAAGGTATGTCCCGCCGGATATTTGTAGCATATATGATTTCGTAATTATACTTTTAAGTTGTTGAAATAATTTTGTTGATAATTAGCAATTAATAGAAAATATAATAGCGAATATTGATTAATAACTATATAATGTAATATTAGTAATGAATCATTAATAAGTTAATCGTATATGATTAAAAAATATAAATTACATATATGATGATTCATATTTGTGAAGTGACTATTAAAGGAATGTAAGAACCAAAATTAAGGAAATTGAAAATCGTGATCACCAAGTCATTAGCCATTAATGATTGAATGACATGGCAAGTAACAATATCTATAAAATATAGACTGCATTTGTCATAATATTTAACATACCACAATACAATATTCATATTGCATTATGATTTGTTTAAAAGAAAATTAAAATTGTAATCACTTATTTCTTAAAAAAATATATTTTTTAATCACTCAATTTTGAAGAGTTTATAATTTGCATTAATAATTATAAAATGTGTTTTTTTTATAAAGAAGAAAAATAAAAAAGACAGATTACATCACATAACCTATTTCCCTAATCGGGGAAACTTCAAAAACATGTAATCCTTGACTATTCAAATGAACCAATTTAACCAGTCTATCATCTTCCCGGTTTTCTTTTCTAGGGATATGACAGATGCTTCAAAGTTGAAGCCAAGAAAACAGTTGAAGAATTCTACTGATCAAGGCAGAGTTAGATCCTCTTGTGAGTCCTTCCTTTACGGCATTAGCCACTTCAAAACTATCTGTCTGAAGCAGCACATTATCATAGCCTCGGTCAATCAAGATGTCTAAGTCATCTAAGATGCCGTACAATTCTGCCTTGATACTAAGCAACTCCCTAAGAATATGTTAAAGGAAAATATCAATTCCCAGCTTGGTCTGGCACAATTCCTCCTACTGAAGCAGAAACATCCTCAATTTTTACTGAACCATCAATATTCAAGTAGACCCAGTTTTCATGTAGATTGGAACATGAACTTGGAGCCTGAATTGGTCTCGTTGGGCCTCTAGCTGTCATCATAAACTGTTTGGCCCAGCTATAGGAGACCTAAATAGTGTCAATATTATTCCAAGACGCCCCCTGAAAAATAGAGAGGGTGCAATTTTTCCATATGTGCCATATGAGGATCCCAAAAAGCATTTCCAATCGGCTTCTCCAAATCCCAAGTCATGCTCATTCTATAGGTTTAAAACGATCCATTCATGTAGATTACCTGACTAAAAGCTAAAAATTTTATTAATAGGAATTAAAAGATTCCAAATATGCCTTGCAGCAGAACAATCCCTGGTAGCATGCAACACATCCTCAGTGATGTGCCCACAGACCTTACACATCAAACTATAGCCTATACCTCTCGAGACTCTTTCAAATTAGTGAGCAACCTCTACTTGAGAGCAAGCCAAATAAAGAACCTAACCCTTTTGTGGTCTTTGAAACTTCCAGGGGATCTTCCACACAGTCTCCTTCAACTTCCAGAAAATTTCTCGAATTTTCCCATATGCACTTTTAACTGAAAATGTGTTTTGATGTTACAAAATTTACATATTTCAATTAGAATTTCTTGATCGATGCAGAATGTAATAAATAGTTGAATTTATTAGGATGAAATCAAATGATAAATTTTAATAAATTAGATAATTGAATTTTGTTAGAGTTGTGTGACCCAAATTTCTGTTAAAAAAAGTGGCAAGATAAGGGGATCTGTAGGGGTAAAGTCTGTAGCCCACCGTATATCCCCATTAAGCATAAAATTGAACTAGGGTTGCAATTGGGGGTGCTGGGGCCGAAGGCAACCACGGTACGGTACAAACTGCAGAAATGGAATCCGTATAGAAGTACACTTATTCTATTTGATATTGATTTGAATAAGATGTTTCAATCATACTGCATTGCTTCTATTAGACTTTGATTAGAATAAGATTTTTAAACCTATAAATAGCTGTAGTCGTCTCTTCTCTTGTATTATTCGAATTCAACAGTTAGTGAATTTTTCTTCTCCTCTACCCGTAGTTTTTCTCGAAAGGGCTTCCACGTAAAACTTGTGTGTTCTATTTTTCTCTGTTTCTTTGCGATTTATTGTTATTATTGATGTTCAAATTTCACGAATTTATTCATACAAACTAGTAAATTATGATAAATAAGGTAATAATTATAAAAATCTAATTTATTCATATAAAGTAGTAAGTAATGCTAGGATTAAAACAACTTTGAGTAGGAGAGTTGGAAATTATTTGCTGAATGTGTATGGTTCCTACTTCCTAGTCAATTAAATAATTTTGCATTTAAAACTCAAATAAAATATATAAGTTACCAATATAGGAGGATGAGTTTGAGTGCGTTGAAGCTCATTATCCTTCTACTTATAAGTTTGGAGGGTATATGAGTAGTTCTAAGCATTGGATTAAAAATAACAGTTGTGATCAATAACATATAACGAGATTATTTAGAAAAAATATATATTCATTATTATCATTTGTTAATCCTTGACAATTTCTTTATCATCTGAATAGGAATTTGTATCTCTAATAAAACTTTGTATGTATACCATTAAGATGATCGCATATACTTTCTAAAGTATAAATATTCCAATTCCACCCATAAATAAACCTAACCAACTAACATAATTCAGCAGTGAAGCAGTTTTGTCAAAACATGCTAATTACCTTTCAATGAAACCCACTTATTAAAACATGCTGATTGCTATTTATGACTCCCAAATCTAATCTAATTATTAATAGACACTACCTAAATCTAAATACAGATTTTGTGTGAAAAGGAAAGCATGTAAATTATAAAAAGAGCTCCAAATTGAAAAGCCCAGAACTGGGTTAGTTGATCAAGCTAGCTCCATTTCAACACTCGGGGAACAAACATGGCTTAAGAATTAAGATCTAAACTAGAGTCTTGAGTGACAAGCTCAGGTATCTTCTATTTATGGAATTGTAAGTGAAGATGAAGCTATCCACTGTGACGAATATTATGGGCTGAAATGTAACAAGGAGAAGTAACGAAAAGAGACTTTCCATTAATGACAGAAACCTTTTTTAGATCCTAGTTCCAAAGTATGCATACATTCCTTCTATTCTGGTTTTTCCATTTAGGCTAGGCTAGGTGCTCCTATTGAATATGTGTACACGTCACCATCTCCAACATGTTCATTCTATACCTTTCTTGGTTAACATAACCTCTAGCCCTAAGATAATGTTTTTAAAATGATGGTTTAAATTTGGGTTTTTCCCTTTGGAATCCAGTTCGTTGTTGAGCCTTTATGTAATTCCTTCCCTTTCTTTTCCCATTGGTAAAAGCACATTTTCTCCACCTTTATATGCCTTTAAACCTCAGACTACTTCCATATATAAGCACATACAGACAAGGCTTAAGAAGTAAAAAGAGGCTTTGTCTGATACTGATTATCGTTTCCAAAAATGGGTCAAATCCGTTTGGCGTGGTTCTTGTTTCTTTGCCTGTTGGGACATGAAGGGTTGGCTAAGGGTGTGTTAGGCTTGGCTTGCAACTGGGGGCTGCAATCCACGCACCCATTGCCGCCTAACATAGTGGTCAGGCTCCTGAAAGACAATGGGTTCAACAAAGTGAAGCTGTTTGAAGCTGATACTGGGGCACTCAAGGCTCTTGGCAGATCTGGTATCCAAGTTATGGTTGGAATACCAAATGACATGTTGGCTTCGCTTGCCAGTGCTGTGGGAAATGCCGAGGCATGGGTGCAACAAAATGTTTCCTACTATATATCCACCCATGGAACTGATATAAGGTACACTTTCTTTTTATATGTATATTTGCTTATGTTATGTTGTTATATCTATATATAGTTAAAAGATAAACTTTGTGTGGTGCATAATTCCAACTTGCCAGGTCTGTAGCCATAGGCAATGAACCTTTCCTCCACTCATACAAAGATATGTTTGTGCGTACAACATTGCCAGCCCTTGAAAACATTCAAGCAGCTCTTATCAAAGCAGGCCTAGGCAAACAGGTGAAGGTAACCATTCCACTGAACGCCGACGTCTACCAGACCGACTCCGGTTTACCCTCCGGCGGTAATTTCCGACCCGAATTATTGTATCTAATGACAAAGATCATCAAGTTCCTACAAGACAATGGTGGGTTTATCACCATCAACATCTACCCCTTTCTCAGTCTCCAAGCTGATCCCAGTTTCCCCAAAGAATATGCCTTCTTCAACAACACTGCTAGTCCCCTTGTGGATGGTTCCATCGTTTACACCAATGTTTACGATGCCAACTTTGATACCCTCATTTCAGCCCTCGAAAAGAATGGCTTTGGACGTATGCCTATCGTCGTTGGAGAAGTTGGGTGGCCAACTGATGGTGATCCTAATGGAAATATAGACAATGCTAAAAGGTTCAACCAAGCCCTTATAAGCCGTATAATCCAAGGCCAAGGTAGCCCAAAACGCCGTACCCCGCCTGATGTCTACATCTTTTCACTCCTCGATGAAGACCATAAGAGCACTTTGCCTGGCAACTTTGAAAGGCATTGGGGTATCTTCAAATACGATGGCAGCGTCAAATATCCATTGGATATGGGCAATGGAAGAGCCCTCGTCCCAGCTAAAGGTGTCAAATATTTGGCCAAGCAATGGTGCGTAATGTCTCCTTCGGCTAGCTCGTCAGACCCCAATAAGTTCGCACAAAGCATTACCTACGCATGCGAGAACGCGGACTGCACCAGTCTGGGGTATGGGTCCTCGTGTGGTAATCTGGATGCCCAAAGCAACGCTTCGTATGCTTTTAATTCGTATTTCCAGACCATGAACCAAAGCAAAGAAGCATGTTCTTTTAATAACTTGGCTACCATTACAAACGTTGATCCTTCTAAGCCACCTTGTCGTTTCGAGATCATGATCGACACCCGAAAACAGAAAGCAGCTCGTACCCCTTTCAAGTCTTCGGCCTCAAAAATGGAAGGCATATTTGCAGCTTTGGTTGTGGTGTTGGGTTTAGTTATTTGTGGTGTTCATTGATTTGAGTTCTTAATTTGCCTTTGCTGCAGTCACTCAGGCAACCATCTCTTCCATTTTCTGAGGTTAAATTTACTAATTTATTTTTAGACCCCATTGTAAATTTAATTATTCAATCAAAACATTCCTTGTTTGCAGATTAAAATCTAAATCCTGGCTATGATATCTCTCCCCTCAATTGTAATATATTAGAAACTTCACATTCAGCGTTATATTGAAGATGATAATTATGGTCTCAAGGAAAGGAGAGGGCAACTGAAACGAAAACGACTCCATGGGGGGCTTCCTTCATTCTAAAATCAATTACTTAAATAATTTAGGTCCGAGGCTCAATGTTGGCCTTGCACAACCTTCAACATCTAAACCAAGCAGCAAAGGTACTGCCAAAGTACGCAATTTTCCATTCAGTATCAACAAACTCTTACTAACCATAATTCAATTATTAAACTAATTTATTACTTAAACTTAAAAAACCTTAAAATTAGGTCTTTAAAATATTAATATTGTATTAATAAATTCTTATTTTAATATAAACATTAAATACATGCGAATCAAATTATTTACCGAATGGATAATTTAAGGCCAATGTGTTTCGATAAAAAATTATGAAGATTAAATTTTTTAATATATCAAATTTAAATTATTCATATACATTTATTTATAATTTAATAATTAAATTAGTTGAAGGCTTATAGATAAAATGACGATACTTTGAGTACCAATTTAAAAATTTAAGCATCATGTAAAGGCCTAGGATGGAATTAACCCTTTAATATAAAAGTAATGGTTAGAAAATGCGGAACATGATGAAGATAAGGATTTCTCGACTTTACGTCTTTATTATAATAATAAAAATAATACAATTGGAGTGGCTGAGCCAGCGGCGCGCCTAGCTACCTACTGCCAAAGCCTATCAGGTTCTCGGCTGCACCCCAAAGCAACACACGTGTTTTTTCATTTTAATAAAAAAATTTTGTCCCATTTCCTTTCCAGGTATAATATAGCCATCAGCAACATCTGCCGACCCGATCCTCATTCAAATGCTTGATATTTTTAATCAGGTTAAAATAATTGAAACTCATTATTTAGATAGAATATTGCTTTTAAAAACCCAATTGGATCTGATTTAAAAAAGAAAAAAAAAAGAATGGGGAAAGAAATTCGGCGGTCCCAAAGTGAGCCATCTCCTCTCATTTTTGGCATTCTCTTTAATTGGTTTTAGGAAAAGCAGAAACGAGGTTCCAAAATTTGTAATTCAAAGCAAACATCATTTTATGAAATCCCTCAGATTCTCCTAATTTCTAGATATCCTTCAATAAATCCCTTCTCATTTCATTTTAACATCAATATCCCCTTCAGAATTTTCAATTATATTCTCACCTTTTTCCATTATAAATAAATGACTACCGCCGCGCTTTTCTTTTACTCCTTTTTTCCCTCTCCCATTTTCCCTAATCAATTCAAACACTACTTTTTGTTTCCCTTGGTTCTCTCTCTTTTTTTCTTTCATTAATTAATCGAATTATTTAACCTTTTTTTTTGCTGCAAAATCATTGTTATTGTTTGCATTTTCTGGGGGGAAGCTGGAATGTGAAGAGCTTCGTTATGTTACAGAAGCAAAGCAGAAGTGTTCGTTTCTTCTTCAATCAAATCTCTAACTGTAACCATAAGGGAAACGATATTTTCATGGCGTTTTTGGCCCGTAACGACCCCCTTTTTTCCAGGCACCTTCACACGTCGCCCAACGACCAGCGCCGTTGCTTCCAGTTCTTGGGCAAACTCGTGCCTCTCGAAAATTACAATGTCAGCCGCTGCGGCAGCGGCGGCGATTTCAAGTTCAACAAAGCGGCCTCTGGCTTAAATTTGACTGTCAAAAGTTGCCTCAATGATTCGCCGAGAAAGTGGGATCAGAAAGCACTCGCCTTCGCTTCCCAATTGGCGAGCGAATTAGAAATCTCTAAACATGATGAACCCCAGAAAAGGGCGAATACAGTGGCTGATTCTCGTGGCTTGTCTCAAAGAGGGACTCTTGATTTTCCTGACAAGCCGTTGCCTGAGAAAATCGTGGTTGCTGTCGATGTCGATGAAGGTACAAATTTTTTTCCTACCCAGCTCTTTTTTTATGAGAAGAAAATATGTATTATCTAACGCAATGATTGCTTTTTTTTGGTTTATGGTATAAGCAGTACTGGGAAACTTTGTGTCGGCTTTGAATAGATTTATAGCGGATCGTTATTCGTTAAATCATTCAGTTTCGGAGTACCATGTTTACGAGTTTTTCAGGGTAAGATTTTATTTTTCATGATTTGTTTATTCATTGTTGGGAATTGTAGTAGAATGAAGTCAAGATTCGAGAATACTTGGCATTCTTTTGGTACTATAAGTCAATCAGTGTTGAGTTTTAATTAAGTGGAAAAGATGATGAACCATAATTTTGTGAGTGGGCGAAGATCCACAGAAGAAACAAAGAAGAAGTGGCTCTTCACTGAGTACAGCAAAGCTGGCGAGGTTAAGGGAAGGGGAAAAAGTCTCATTTTTATGCCAGGCATATCTTTATATGATTGTTGTAGAATTAGCTAAGGCTTCAAGGGGTTTTTAGCTGTGAAGTTCTGTCTTTTGTGCTACCATTTTGTGTGTGAATAGTTTCTACTAGAATGCTGCTAGCCATTTGCACTTCAAGTTATGTCAGTAATGGTCTCATTCTGTAAATTATTGTGAAATGAATTTGCTTCCATGTTTAAGTTGCAGTAACATGCTTGATGGTTTACTCTGCGGTTGGGGACTTGGGGTCTTCCAGTTTAGTAGCTTTACTTTTGTCATTGTATTTTCTACTAGGTAGTCAGATACTGTTTCAATGTTGGTTAGGTTTCTTAGTAAGTGTTCTAATGCATATTTTATTTTTGTTACAGATATGGAACTGTTCTCGTGATGAAGGTATCACTAGACATACTGATTGATTCCTCTGTGGATGTATATATATATTAAATTCATGTCACAAAAGGCATCCAGTAAGATGCTGCTACTGCTATATTGAATTTCATCAAATTTTGTATAAATTGCCCTGAATATAGCTTTTTTATGCATGAAAGGTTAAGGTTGTCAACCTAGGTGTAGTCTTTTGTGGGTTTCTCTTGTTTTCTGAATTCCTACTTTAAACAAATAGAGTAATAGAATAAATAGACTAATAGAATCCTTATTAGGAAGTGATTTGAGGAATTTCTTTTTTTCATCATAATAAAGGAGAAGTATCAGATTTAGTAACTTTTTGCAAACTTGCTGAGGTTTCTACATTTTGCATATGTTCTTATTGTTTAATAAAATGCTGAATGTTCTGATATTCTTTCTGAAAAAACTTTCAACTCTTTGGCTAAGGATTACTTAAAAACATACCCTGTTTTGTTGTTTTGGCAGCTGATATCCGTGTCCATGAGTTCTTCAAGACACCATACTTCAAGAATGGTATCCATCCACTCCCAGGCGCTCAGAGGGCGCTTCACAAGTTATCTAGATTCTGTAACCTTTCCGTTGTAACGTATGTATGCATACTATTCTTACTTAATGATGCCTTTATTTCTGATCTGTTCACTTAAGCAGTTCTTTCATAATTGTTCGAGTAGGTCTCGGCAGAATGTGATCAAGGACCATACAATTGAGTGGTTAGAGAAGCATTATCCCGGACTTTTCCATGAGATTCACTTTGGCAACCATTTTGCTCTTGATGGTGAATCTAGACCCAAGTCAGAGATATGCCGGTACGCTCATAAGGCCTTGTTAACCCATAACATTGCTTTTGGATGATTTTAGTAGCAGCTCCATTTTCATCCGTGAATTCCTTTAATGATTTCAAGTGCAATTGTTTGTTTATTAAGAATGATGCAAGTAACCAGCATCTTTTCATGGTAGTTGTCTTGCCGAGGTTATTAATTCCTTGGAGAAGTTATTTCTGATAAACCCTTTGGTTGTTATGTTGATTTCTGCTGCAGGTTGTTGGGAGCCAAGATCCTAATTGATGATAACCCTAGATATGCTATTGAGTGTGCTCAAGTTGGAATCAGGGTTCTGCTTTTTGATTACGAGAATTCTTATCCTTGGTGTAAGACGCAATCAATTGATGAACATCCTTTGGTGACTAAAGTGCATAGCTGGGAAGAAGTGGAACAACAAATAGCGTCTTGGATCGTTAGTTCTACCATCCTTTAATATGGTCTTTATGGTCAGACTCCTACTTCACAGTTTTGTTAACTGTTTCTCGTACTCAAAAACATTTGATAGTCCCGAAAAATTTGAGCTTGTTATTGTTCAGGGCAAATCAACCATTAAGGAGACCACCCAAAATTGGGGACATGGTTGTATTGACATTGAAGACAGAAACTGGAAGGAATGTGAGTGGAATAATGCATTAATGTAATTAGTAATTCCGTAGAGTACGAGGGTTCCACTGAAGAAGGAAAGTTTTCTTTTTAGCTATCCTTTTGTCCAGTTTGAGTTTAGGGGGAAAAAACATTAGTGAGATCCAAATTGGGTGAAGTGACGTATCATTGAGTTGCTCAACTGGCTATAATATCCAAATTCAAGGTTCTTTTCCAACTGTAGTATCAAGTTTTGTATTTTTTTCCTTTACTTGCAAGGGTTCTTTTGTTTATTAATAATGATGACATGCAAAGCCTATGTGAAGGAGATCATTAGCATCTGCAGTGAATCCACCTGACAGGTAGCCGTGCATTACAATTTACAAATAAACTCTTTCCATCAATGGCATTCAACTAGTGTTTATATATTCATTTACTAAATAACATCTGTTGTTTACATGCCCCTCGAAATAAACTATATATGCATTTTTACGTATTGGAGTATGCACATTATATACTTACATAAGCACTTTATGCTTTGAAATGTCTGGTTTTAAACCGGCATTTATATCCACTCCCCGAGAATCATAGATATCTTGAGAAATGGTGGTCACTCGGTTTTCTCCATCAGTTTGATACCATAGGCTTGAGCAATTTCCAAAGCTGCCACGGTCAATACTATTGATGGTTAAAAATCTCAAAATTAATGGAATAAAGCAAAAGAAAGTTATGCAATGGGTATGGAGAAAATTACCTGGTAGATAAACTTCAGGAACAATAGGCCTCAATACACCTCTTGTTTTGATCTTGTTTACAATTAAAAGCTGAAACCATCAAAATTACAATAAATTAATTTCAAAGCATTTTCAATTATAAGGGAAGAAGCGAAATGTTGTTAAAGTGTACCAGAGCTCCAATTGCTACTGGAACGCCAACAGTAAGGGCCATAGCAGATATCATTTTTCCATTCTTAGCCTTCCCGAATTCCAGTAAAGTCGCGGTATGGCGCTCGGTCTGTTTGCTATCAGGGAAATCTACTTCCACTTCATGGTGCAACAAAACCATATCCTGAGGATCAAATCAAACAGCTTGTGAAAAAATTCATCCAACTTTTTTCTCATTAAATTATGAGTAATTTATATATACCTGTTCTGTGTTAGAGTATGTTAGCCTTTCTTCCATTCGATGACATGTTACAGCAAATGCGCTTTGGCACGAAACCGGGATTCCTGTCTGTTCGTTTAGTCCCAAAAACCTGAAACAGATGAAGAGTGTTATGGTTTGCAACTTTTGATTGCTATGTCAAAAGAATACATAATTGATATTAGAATGTAAATTGGGATTACACAATCGTTTTGGCAGCCTTTACAGCAACTCCTGGCTCCTTGCAATGTCCAAGTTCTAGGATCCTTTCGGCTATCTTTTTTTCCCCAACTACAACTTCATTCATGTCTTTAGTATCAATTTTCAGAAGCTCACAAAGGAAATTTCTAAATGTTGGTCGACCTTCATGTTTGAGAAGTGGAAGAGTTTCGGCATTGAATATACCAATTCTTGCAAGTGTGGCCATTATCTCACTAAAACCTGGAAAAAATATAAAGATGTTAATATAGATTCAAATTTCTAGCATTGAAGCTTAAACAGAATTAGGAGTAGCAAAACTCAAGAGGGGAATCCCATGCCTTCATAGCGGAGAGTTCCACGGAATATTGTGGATGCTTCATGTCCGATCCCATACAGATCCCCATAAGTTAACGAGTTACGATTAGGAAGGCACTCCAATGCAAAAGCTGGAAGATCAGGTATCCGAAATCTCACAGCCGAATCATAGAGGTCATCCCCTGAAAACATGATCGATTAAGTGAAACAATAAAAGGTAAATCCATAAATTTGTAGCCATTACATGACACTAATATACAGACATAAGTCTTTAACTAATTACGGATCATATATATGTAACTATAATAAAGGGTGATTAATATACATGTTTATAGTAAAACAAGTTGACTTGGATACATAAATCGTTTTTCTTTGACTTGTTATAGAAGTTGACAGTTTACCATTTACATGTACTGTTTCACCCTGAGATTTGTACGTGGCAGGATTTCGTCCTGCTTTAATAGCTCCGGCAGGATTCCAACTGAAAAATCAAGAGTAACATTTGTGAGTTATAACTATGGTGCTCAAACATTCAACTTCCATTCATTTATAAGAGTAATATCATCAGGGAAACAATTAGTTGGCCTTCTAACTCCAAAACCAAACAAAAAAACAGAACAATGTGTGCTTCAGTTAAACCATGTAGTCTAAAATAGAGTTTAACAGCCTATCTTAACACAATTCTACTTGTTCAGCATTAGAAGATAATTCAATGGACCTGAATTTATATGCCAATGGATTATTTGCAGCTGCTGGAGATGGGATCCCTCCACAATAGGAAGTGAAAGACATTATTTTGCCCTTTTTGAGATGCGCTTGGTTTATCATCTTCATTGCCATCATATGATCTGAAAAGCAGAAACAACATATTTAATCCATAATTATGTTCTTTATGTATAGGATAATCATATCTCCTTATCCATGTTCAAAAATGTGCCCAAAATGGGTTCTTCAAGAAACCAGAAGAGTCTGAGTAACATGCTTTATTACAGAAGCCAATGACATGAGCAAGCTTTAAGAAACACAGGCACTACAAAGCAAAACCAGATTTACCTATTCCAGGGTCCAAACCCATTTCACCAAGAATTGTAATGCCAGCATTCTTGGCCTTTTCATCCATCATTAACATGGAGTCATCGACATAGCTTGCTGTGACAAGATGTTTTTTAAGCTGCATAAAGTGATATTAATACAATAATTTTAGCTATGATGACTGAAGAACCATATTCACGGTAACAACTCAAACATTTGATTATTACTTTCATCTATTGAATCATTTTTAATTGCTCGCACAACATAAGTTTGAATCATTTGGTTATCCACTGCAACAGGGTATGCTAGAAAGCTAGCATCAGTTTTCAAGGTACTTCTTCACTAAATACAGTGTTTCAGAAGTTATCACCATGCTGAATTGTGTAAGAGAAAGTACCTCGACGCACACTTTTGCTATTGCAACATGGCAACTAGCAGGCAACAAACTGATAACGATCTCAACCTGTTAATGGCACAGAAGAAAAGCATATATGATAATGTAAGACCCTGATCTAAGCCTTGAAACAATGATGCACACTAAGCAAAAGGGTTACATATAAAAGTAACAAGAAGCTACTGAATCAATCATTTCAAATCATTTCATTCATATATATATATCATTTGATACAAATTGCTTCTTGGATCATTGCAGCATGTAGTTAGTACTATTAGTTATTACATCTTACCTGTGAAATATACTGATGGAGAGCTCTATGATCAGTGACATCAAGCTCAACTGCCGCTGTATTCGGAATACCTTGAATTATCTGCCATCAGATCCATCATTATCGGAACATAAACTGAGATTTCTAAGCTTATGTTACTCGGACTTGAGAGTAACACAAGTATGATACTCGGACATGAACATTTCAATAAAAATGAAAAGTCCGAGCTGTTACCTCTTCTGCATCCTTAAGGTATAGAGATGCAACAATAACATGAACATCCATCTGCTCTTCGGAATCATTTTGGAGGCAAGTTTTATACCATTGGCGAGAAGCAGCAGTTCCTATTGAGGCTAACAGCTCGCAAGCCGGTTGACAAACACGGCCGGCGCCGAGTATAAGCACCAACATCTTCCTTTTGGGGTCGGATTCGGAGTCTTTCTTCATCCCAGTCTCCTGGAGCTTACCAACTTTGAGGGAAATCTTATTCAGTTGTTGACTTGGGGTTCCATGATTTTCAGTTGGATTAGCTATAGACGTCAATGAATCAATGATCTGATCCAGAACTTTCCCATCATCTGCACCAACCTAAATAGGAAAACCCGGCTTCTAGTAATGAATTTTAACTTGAAATAGATATGCCATAACTAAATTTAGAAACTAAATAGCTTAAAACTAGTCGCTTTCAATTTCTTGATGATTTAGGAAGAAGATAACCGGTGTATGAATTACGTAACTGGAATAATCACGCAACTGAGGAGTGAATTCATGAATATTTTTGTCCTTTTTCATGTATCAACAACCGTGTGTTTCTTGTTATTTTGTGTAATATTTTACTTTTTCTGCTTGAAACAGTATCGAGTCTGGTAGTAGGAGCGTAAATGAACAGAATATTCAATTAATTGTTTGTAAATTGTAAGGTTCGTTTATGTTTATTTATTAAGCTAAACAAAATGAGTATGAATATGAAAAAAAGTGTGTTTGGTTCGTTTATGTTCATGAACAAGCTTGTTTAAAACTCGTTTATTTATTTACGATATTTTCTTATAAAAATTTCATTAGTATATATTAATAAAATTATGTTGGTTTGCATTTTTTTAATTTATAATATAATTATTAATATTTACATTTGACTATTTTATATCTAAACAATATATGTGTATGTATGTATTTATTGTTTGTTTGTTTGTTTATTATTTATTAACATTATTCATGAACATGTTCAATTATATGTTCGTGAACATGTTCATTTAATGTTCGTGAACATGTTCGATTAAGTTAAATGAATATGTTCGTGAACATTAAACAAACGAACATAAATATACATAAATTTAAATAAATGAACATTAACAAAAATATAAATTTTTAACGGACACAAACTGAACACAAATAAATTTAAAAATAAACAAACGAACATGAATATAAATTTGTTTGTTCAAACTCGGTTCATTTACAGCCCTATCTAGTAGCAGTAGCACTAGATTTTTTAACTTGAATTAAATATAAGAATTAACTTAAATTGATTGTATTAGTATTAGACTTGAATAGTCTAGGTTATATATTTATTGAGATCAAATGGTTGTATTTATTCTGATTATAAACCACCCAGTAGGTGGATAGCCTAATCACATGGCATAAATAGCCGATGCATTAATTATGTATACTTACCTCAAGCTCTGAGTAGGACATGGCATCGGTACTCTGGCCCACTTGGCACTTTACCAAGTGAAAGGAACCACCAGCTGCTTCTATTATATCCAATGCCTCATTTATAAGGAACTGATCAAATAAGTGCCCACTCAGTGATACCTGTCCATCATGAATTACAATAGGGTCTGATGGTTAAATTTGATTTTGCTCCTTCAACTTGATCAAATTTTGGATTTCATCCCCGCATTTTATTTTGATATTTAATTAGTCGAAAGCCATAATGTGATGGACTTAGATACTTACCAATACACTGTATTTCTTTTTGTTATTGATGTGTCCATTAGTATGATTATCTGATATATCTCTGAAATAAAAGATATATTCAGTTATGAAAGTATGGATGGATCAAATTCGGTTTTGAAGTCCCAAGATTGGATTAAAATGCTTACAGTGTGTCAGACTTTCTCATACGAGGGATATATTCATATAATGTAGTAAGTGTTCCCCCATGGACGACACAAGCTCTGGTGAGGTGTGCAGGCAACTTTGTGAAGTCTGCTGTAGAAGCTAAACTCCCAACGAACTGTGATAGAATGTCTCCAAAGTGTCGAGATGCCTTGAAACAGTTAAGAATGGCATGTTAATGAACATAAGCTGCATAAATATTAAAACTTGTTCATTCTACGGGTCAAAGAAAAAAAAAGCCATAAGGCTAACAATAAACTTGAATGGAAACACCATGGAAGGGAAATATGAATTGCACCTCTTTTGCAAACTCAGTTGGGAGAATATCAACAGCTGAACATATTACGCCATCACCATCCATGTCATTATGGTACGAATCGGTCAATGGCTCATATCTGAAAAGCATCATTGACCATATAAGAGTATTTCAAATATCATAGTAGATTTAGTATTATTTGAAATGCAATCCACAATATATATGCATTTGGATTAGGATTTGACACCAATGGTAAAGTTTGAGCTTCAAAATCAACTCCATCATTAAGTATGAACTAGGAATCATTAAGCCTCCACTTCCACAGTACTGTGTTTTATGCTATTGGGGTAGGATAAAGACAGATTCCTGGCCATGCTTTCAATTTCATTTTTGATGGAACTTCAAAAATGGGATTGCTTTTAGTGTTTCAGTAGCCTAAAAAACAAGGCATTTTGAGGATCAAAGCAGCATTAGAATACCTGAAGAAAGGCGAGTCTATTGATGTGGTTTGATTAACAAACTCAATTGAGCCCCCTATGTCACATGTTATATCAGAGATCCCAACAAGTGGACATCCTTTCTTGTTTAGTTCTTGAATCTGCTTGGAACTCAATAATCTAGGAAATCTTCTCTCCCAGTACATGCAATTCACTGTCACAAACCGCATTTCAGTGATTTATAAGCAATGAAATCTTTACAAAGTGAAAAACAAACCTACCAATTACTGATGCATATGGGGCTATTTTTTCATGGAAAATGGGGTTGTAATGTTCTGGATGTGCATAATAATCTGCCTGGAATTTGAAAAGAAAAGAGAAAAGGAATACCAAAGATCAGTCTTTCGGTCGGAACCGAAAATGAAGAGGAAAAAACAACCAGAAGTAGAGAGAATGAATTACTTTATCAAATGTTTTTGAAGGATCTTTGTGTGAAACCATGTCGCAACTAGTCACGATACAACCATAAACTTGAAAGACCCTCTTTGATGTAACATTCCTTCCCTGAGAATGGTTTAAAAACTTTGATGAGAGCAGCATCAGAAGTGGGGGAAATTGATTGGATAGATACCACTATATGCATAAAAAAGGAGTACTGAAATTGGAAACTGACCTTTCCAAAGAGTTCTGGAAGTCTGCTTGGTTCAACAAAAACCTGAGGAAGTAGTTTAAATATCTCTTGAGCACCAACAGAAACTGCAAAGCAAAACAGTGGTATTAGGCAAGTTTATACATTGAGTAATCTAATAACATCAAATGAATGCAAACTCTGTAGCAGCACAACAGACATGTATTCTGATGGAAGATCACATAATTGAATGTTGTAAGAAGTTCCAGTACCATTTCCGGAACCCGTGAATACGAAGATTACAGGACATATCCCTGAAGGCAGTCCCTGAGAAGCTATCTCTTCACCCACGGTGATCACTGCAGCCTTTGCAGCAGCCAAGGAAGGATACATATATGATGCACCCAGAGACAGGAATGGTGTTGAATATCCAAGACTCAAATACCCTGAAATTTGATGACAATTCAGCATCTTCACATAGACAAAGGTATGCAAATGATAAAATCTCCAAAATTTTAAAAGGATTAAAGAGTCATAGAGCATACGCTGTCCCAATCCGCGTAATAAATCGATCATTCCTGCTCTGCCAGCATATTTGCCAAATGCAAGTAACCTTTTACCATTGTCCCCAACAATAAGCTCATAGTCATACAACGATACCCTCTCCGCGAGGATCTACATGCATGCCATAGACAAAGTCATACAATAAGTTCATAGTGTCATACAAAGATACAACAGAAGAAGCTTACCTTATCCAATAATGGCATATTCTCCTTCTGAGCTTTGTGAGTATGTGAGAAGAAGGCATAAGCTCTATTAGGAAGAATCATGTCTAACTGCAATAAAGCACAACCAGTTAGGCCATAAAAGATTGTAAAATGTAAACAATAGGGAAAGGTGAACATTTAGCACCTTTGGTTGCTTGATACCCAAAATAAGACCACATTCTGATAAGTCATCTGATATGTGACAACCAACATCCTCGTAGAGGGAATCGTGATGGATGCGCTTCGTCGATGGCTGCACTATTATACGAGCTATACCTGTTTTCTCCCTCCCGCTGTGTAAAAGTCGAGCACAATGTGATGGGGTGAGAGGAACCCTTCTTTCCCATTTATTTGATGACTCAGAAAGAATCCCAACAACTCCATTTCCAAGCATCTTGAACCTTCACCAGAGAAAACAAAAGAAAAAAAAATGAACAACTAGAACTATTACAGGCTTCTTTAGAATGGGATTGAACAAAAAATACTAATCAAAGTATGTTTCTTACAGAGGATCCCATAATAAAATAGAAAACAAACTAAGAATGAAACAAATTGCTGCAGAACAATTATACCTCAATGAGATCAGTCACTGAGAAATTTAAATACTGCCGACAGTTTGTTTTATTGGGATCATTTCTCATTCAATCGAACAAATTAAGTGTGATTTTGAAGTTATATAAACACAAGTTGAGGAAAGATTCAAACACGTAAGAGAGAGAAACAGAGATTGAAGAAAATACAACTTACTTGTAAATGAAGAATTAAAAGATGAGATGAACCCAAATTGAAGCGGTGATCAAACAGTTCTGGGAAAGAAAAAGATATATCACTGAACTGATGAGTAGAGACTATGAACATGTATGAATTACATGTCATTAGAACAAATATTAGTCTGAAACTCAGAAATCATATTGATTGAGTTTAACAATGAAAATAATAAAAATAATAATAATAGTAACGTTGAAACAGAGGAACCGCTCTACGTTGAAAGAAAGGAAAAGTTTAGTTGTGAAAAAAGATGGGCAGCTGCCACCTAGCTTCCGGGAATCATAGAAGAAGAGATCGTAATACGGATTAAAGGCTTCAGAGCGGAGGAAGTTTATCAGGAAAATATAGTATAAATAAATGAATGATGATATGTTAATGCATGTATCTGGAATCCTACTCGTGAATCATGGATGGATTATCACTTCCCTTTTTGTTTTGGGGTGATGATAAGGATATGACGCTAGGGACAGAGAAGATGGGTCCCACTTTTCAGTTATTACATATCTATTACTTCCAATCACGTGGGGCCACGTATATCCTAGTTCCAAATGCCTTCCCATAATTAAATCATGTCTAATGTTAGGTTTCAATTTTTGCCACTGGGACAAGTTACCCTTTCTCCACCTCATCACGTCTCCTTAAGACTTGCATTTACCGGCTTATTATTATTATTATTAATATGATCTTAAAATTTTTAATAAAATACGAAAATATTCACTACTTTGATTATGTACATAAAATTATTTGAAATGAATATTCAAAGTTCATCGAACGAAAGATAACGATACTATCTATATAAATATCAAGGAAAGCCCCAGAAATAAACTATGATGTATGTGTCAGGTTTTTTTTAATTTTTTTAAATTTTAAAAGATATTATTTTATTTGTTGCACTTATGTGTTTTTTTTTTTAAATTTAAAACTGTAAAAAAGGAAACTATATTTTATTTGATAGAACCATTAAGAATATAGCTATTAATGTATTGTATTTTTTTAAAATTTAATTAAATTTAAATATAAAAATAATATTTTATTTGATAGAGTCATTCTTTCTAGTGCGATCAAATAGTTAAATATAACCCTTGATCACTATAAGTTGAAATAAATTTTTTTTATATTATGTTAGAGGAGAGGATGAATGGGAAAGAGATGATGGGTGTTTTTTTAATGTATTTGTGTTTTTGTTTATTTAATAAAATTTATAATTTGAGGTATGTTTTGTTTAATGATAATCTGGTGGAGCTTCGGCATCTGCAAAATTAATGATTATTTTTTTTGCCAGTTATTTATTTAGTTATTGGTTCAAATTGGTTATGCAGCAACAAGTGGATTATTTGGGATTCTCTAGGTCAACGAAATGTTTGAAAGTTTAAGGAATGCCAAATTGAACTGCACGGGTGAGATCATTACTATCAACGGCATTCGAGAAGCAAGATAATAACATTGAAAAACTTGCTCGGACGATTTGCTCGTGTTGCAGTTAAAAATTATATTTTTCAATTTGTAAGACATAATACTATAGATCTTGAACAAAATCATTTAATTATGTTTTATTTGTAAGACATAATGTTAGCGGTCTTGAACAAAAATCATTTTTTTTAGTATTGAGAAAATTGCTCGTGGTGTAAAATTATATATTGTAAGTTTAGTGAAATTATTTTTGAATGTTGCAAATGTAAAATTATATTCTTTAAAATATAATTTTTAAATTATATAAATTGTAAAATTAAATATTGTGAGTTTAGTGAAATAATTTCCATTTAAATCATTTTTGTAATGTGAATTAATCGTTTGGTAAGGGACATTTTTAAAAGAAAGTAAGAAATAGAGGACAAAAAAATAAAGAAACTTTGGGAAAAAAGAGAAAGAAAGAAAAAAAGAAAGTAGAAGAGAGAGTTAACTGAAAAAAAAATGAAAAATGATTGTTTTGTAAAAAAAATATACTGAGACATTTTTAAAATAAAAAAAATTGGACCAAAATATAAATATTTTAACTAGTTACATCGCGTCAGTTACATCAATAACATTAGCAATGTGACTGGTCAGGTCAGATGGGGGTTTAATTTTTTTTTTTTTTGAACTTTTAAGTAAGATATGTGAAAACAAAAATTATTTTGAAGAGGCGAGAGGGGGGAGGAAGAGGCCGGCTGGTACCTTTAAAAGGGAGGGTAGGGCTGATTTTGGTCCCCCTTGTGTTGAAATAGAAGAAGAGAAGAGAAGAGAAAAAGGAGTCGTGTTAGTTTCGAAGTTAATAAATACGATTAAGGTATGTAAATATATTTTGATGTGCATGTATTATATTAGAAGTAGTTATTGTAATATAATAATTAATTATATTTAATTTATATATATTTAAAAAGAAGTTATGCAAATATTAGAATGTATTTTCAAGTAAATACGGACAACATTTTATCTAAGATCAACAAAATAGTAAAATTATTAAATAATAAATTATTTATTCACATTTTATATATGATATTTATTTATAAAATGTGATATGCTATTCTTATATACTACTTTTACTAATATATAGATTTAAATTATAATTTTTTTATTATTGGACAGAGTTGGAATGGTAGATTTTAGATTAAGTTTAATTTTGATGTAATAGCTTGAAATGTCCATAAAATTGGAGGTGACCAATAGTAGGGATTAATCCGACAAATAAAATCAAATTGTGGATTTCTTTTCTTTATTTTCATTGAAATTTATATTAATTTTCAATTAAAAATACATATTAATTTTTTATTGATTTGACAAATCAAATAATTGCATTTATTTTTAATAACTTAAATTTATATCAATTAATCTTAATTACTAATTTGATGTATTGGATTTGTATAACTTAAATTATGCAGTTCTAAAATTAGTCACCTTTGTAATAATATATGATATTATTCTTAATTTAATTTAATCAAATTACTTAAAATTAATTAAAACATTTTTTTAAAAATGCAAACATGTTGAAACTATACTCTGGAAAATACCATTAACAAAAATGAAATTGGAAAATGCTAACATTGATCTCAACTTATCGTATTTTTTAAATATTTAAAAATTTGCGGCCAAACACAAAAAGATGAAGTTAAAGGCTTGAGATATCATAATTTATCGCATTCTTTAAATATTTATTTTAAAGACAATATATATATATATATATATATATATTTGAAGAATTCAAGGGCCAAATACAGGTTACCTTATTTTTAAATTTTTATACTAAGCGATAAAATTAAAATTGTAAAGTTTATAAAAAAAACAAAATATATAATTTTATAATTAAATTTAAATAAAAATATTTAATTAAACTTTGAGCTTCCCAACCTAATATCCCACACTTTAGACTCGTGAACATAACTATGATCAATTTTATTTAACTTATTTTATTTGGGATTTTATTTGATTATTTAATTTTTTTATTAGCAAAATTCAATTTCTTTACTGAGTTAAACAAATAGATATATAGCATATAGTAGGTACGAAGAAATAAATTGATTGGAGAATTACTTAGAAAACATTGAATGTTCAAATTTTTTATTTTACCCTAAATTTTAATTTTATAGATACTTGGTTTATTATATTTTTATAAAATTTTTACTATACAGGATGAGTGTCGGGTATTGAAGTCGCAATTCCATTTTCTTAAGGACACTGCGGACCAGTGGGTCATGCCATACTTACAGTTGGTGGGATTTGGAGACGTCGCATAGATCCGGAGATTCGATTTGAGAGAGGACCTAATATCTGCCTTGGTTGGCGATGGTGCTCGGAGACCCACACCTTCATTATGCATTGCGGGCAGTGCATGATCACATTGGAGGACGTCACTATGCAACTTGGGTTACGAGTTAACGGTGATGTGGCCACAGGCAGAAGCAAAGTGTTGGAACCTTCAGTAACATGCCACAGATTGCTTAGATGGTCCCTTGTTGATGGGGAAGAGAACTTTACATGCTTAACATTGCCATGGTTGATAGCAAATTTTCAGAAGTTATCGAGCATTGCCACTGAGTATGAGGTGAGGTGCGTTGCTCGAGCCTATATTATGCAGCTGATATAGGGTACTTATGCCGAACAACACGTCTAATAGGGTCCACTTAATGTACTTGCCTCTATTGGAGGATTTCAATCGTGCCGGTACTTATAGCTGGGGATCAGTAGTGTTGGTCATATAGTGGTACATGGCCCACAAGATGTTTGACTTCAGTCTCTCGAATGAATACATATAGTGGTACATCGCCCAATGGTGCAGTTATTTATATGGTGGGCAACTTATGATAATACCGAATAACAGTTACACACATAAAATTCAACCTATGGCGGAGTCTGACCCAGAGGACCAACCTTCGAACACACACACTTTACCGGACCAATGGGTTGACATTTTTGGTAAGGGATTCCCGAGAAATGCATATCACCCAGAGATAGGCGACCCCTGTTCAACTTACATGCAACTGCAATCACTGATACCATTTTTGATATGTTTGGTGATACCATGTACTCAACCCTACCTCAGGCTACATCGATCCAGCGCTTGATCCTCTTGATGTGTATAATACACCCCCAATGTCCAGCTTGTCAATGAAGGCCCGTAAACTGCAACACCCTAAATGACGATACCACTCTCGGTTCATTCTAATTTTGATTCCTGTAAATTTCAAGTGTTATGTCATATTTGTTTGTTTAACTAATTTATAATTCCATAACTTATGTTTTTTTTTTCTGTATAACTCATAATATCATTTTCAAGTATTAAAAGTTGTATATGTGTTTATAATTAATTAAAAATATAAGTTAGTTCTAAATAAAAGTTTAACACTAAGGACTTTAGCTAAAATTAAACACTAATGGTTTTAAATAAAATTAAAAGAAAATTTCATTTCCATAAGACCATAAAATAAAAACATCGGGTATATCATTTAATTTCCTCCAAACTGTGAAGATTGGCCAATATGGACGTTTCAATGTGGACACTTACTCCGATTGTGGCCGGCTATTCTGCATATGGTGCAACACTTTGGTTCGAGCTCTTCTTTGATATCAATGTCATTTTGAATCCTCGTCGTTGTCGGTCTTCCTTTGAGTTTCCTACGTAGTGACCTATTTAGAAACATCTCAAACACAGGTGGGGTCACTTCCCATGTCGATACATCCTTCAATACAGGGAACTGTTACCCCAAATACGTAAAGAACATTTAAGTGTGTACACATCGTCGATATATTGTTTGACATTCAAATTGAAGGTTGCACATGTTGCAGCCACATGAGCATATGGGTATTGAAGTGTTTGCAACCTCTTACACTCGTCCCGCTTGTTTCAGATATCAACTCCGTAGGACCTTGCCAGGATCTCCGAGTGAGGACTGATGCACTCTATCACCCAAAAAGGTTTCAAGTTTTGGGAATATAGTTTTGCATTCATCGACCTCGCCCTATGAGCATTGACTTCCATGGCATTCTTGCCATCTTCGATGTGCACGTGTCCGGTCTCTATCTATTTTGCTTGTTTCAATCCCATTTTTGGCATCAGGGTTGGTAGCTTGTAAAATGTAGATGAGAAAATTGATGAAATTGGTAAGTGACATGTACGCCTCAATACGAAATTAATGGCCTCAACAAGGTTTGTCATCATATAACCATATCGGTAGCCATCATGAAAATATTGAGCCTATTACCATGGTTCCATGCTACCCAACCACTGTCTAAGAGAGGGATTGGACCCCACCATGTTAGTCTCCAACCTCACCAGCTTATGCTTGAATCGGTGTGGTTTTAGCTCGTACTCTGTATATGTATTCGATAAAACACATTACCATTCCTTTTAGTAAATTGACTCCAAATATTCATAAAACAATTTTAATCATGATATTTGTACCTATGTTCATGACTTGTTTACACCAATCTTTGTTCTTTTACTCTTTGTGGAAATTGACAGCGATATGGTGAATTCAATAGATGGACCTCTACGAAACCTCATATTTTTTAATCACAACAACAAGACCCTTAGATTTGCCAAAGACAATACAAATGTTGTCTTGCCTGACAACATACCTCTGCAAGTTGCTAATGAAAAATTCTCACAATTCGGAGTTCTTCGACTCCACGATGGCAAAGGTGATCGGTAGAACATTTCTGTTACTGTCTTGTGCAACAAAAACCAGTAGTATCTGCATGTATTTTCTATAAATCCATGTTCCATCAACCTATACAAGCAATTTATCATGGGGGAAGACCCTAACACATGAATCAAATGTCCAAAACAATCGGTGAAAAACTTTTTTCCTCGATTCAAGTTGTCCATTCAAGCCTTTGTAAGGTAATGTTTGCAAGTCCATGATAGTTCCAGGCACTACTCCATCATCACTGAAATCTATCCCTGAATTTCATTGCATAACTCATCCCAGTTGCCATACAACTGCTCCATGACCATTTATTTTGCCCACTATGCTTTCTTTTACGACACTTTGTACTGGAACTGGGCTTGCCTGTTTTTAATCAATGTTGACACATGAATGGTCGGGCTATCTTTCACTAGTGGCATGATGCAGTTGCAGATAATTTTAGCATATAACTTTCGGGGGTCTTGAGTAATACGTGTGACAATGCATGTATGACACCCTTCTAATTTTCGTATTTTTCACTTTTGAGTCCTCTGTATAAATGTAGCCCGAACCCGCTAACTACACTCTTCGTCAACTCTCTAACATTCCCCAACATATAATGTCGGTGTAGACTTGACGACCTTGTAATCAATTGACACCTTCATGTTATACTGTTTGACGGCAAACACACAGTCCACCTTGTTCTTGAACCGTTGCCCAACAAACAACTCCGAAAACTGCGAATTTGACGCTAACCTGTGAGTAGAAATTATATATGTGTACTTGGGGAACTCAGGTGCATGCGCTGCATCTAGATCTATGCACAACATGTCACTCCAAGGTTATTTCGTAAGACAAAACCATGACTTGGGTTATCTGAAGAAGGGGCGTGAACATTTTCATCCTCCTCCGGGCCTTTATCCTCAATATCCGTTAAAACCTCATCAAGATCAGGGTCACTATAATCTTCGACATTGTGATCAGAATCTTTACGATTATTAGACCCATCTTTGAAATCTGCATTGGTGCCTATCACCTCCAGATGTATTTGTAGATAGGACCCGGGACAGGGTTGTTATATGAACTCCCACCATAATTTGGATTTTTGAGCAACTATGATGTCTTTCCCTAGCTTAACCTAATAGTTTAGTAGGAGAGTTGGGTTGTTATATGAACCCAACTCTTTGTCGACCTTAAAATACACAACCAATATTACATTCTACAATTTCACCATAAAAAAAAAACGTATACCAAAAACATCGAGTTATTTATCTTCACAGCTCTCCTACTAAACACAAAAAATTCTCTCTTTTCTTCTTTTCCAGTTCAATTGTTACCAGAATGTTAACAAGATCTATATATGTAGCACCACCAAGGTGGTTATGCCAAAGAAAATGGCTCCACCAAAATAAAATAATAATTTCACTAAAAGAGCTAATTTTTTAAAAAAAAAGAAAAATTACATTGGTGGCGCCATTCTATATGGCTCCATCAAATAAAATAATATTTTTTTAAATTAAAAAAAGTAAAAAACTAAAAAAATATATGTTTTCATTTTAATTTTTTTCTAAAAAAAACCACATTATATTGGTGACGCCATTTAGAAAGACTTCACCAAATAAAATAATATATTATTTAAATTTTTTTAAGAAATATCCCTGACACATAAAAAAGTGGTAGTGCCGGTTTGAATGGCTCCACTACCATTATTTATTTCTTGGCCCCTAATTATTGAAAAATCTTAGTATTTTCTTGGTATTTATACAGGTGGCGCCATTCTCCTTAGCTCTACCAGAAAATTGATTTTTTTATTGTGATGACTGATGTAGCATGTTGGTGCGCTATTCTCTTTGACTCCACCAATTTTACTATTTATTTCAAATTATTAGGTACATAATCAAGAAAGTGGGTCATTTTCCTAATTTATTAAAATTTTAAAGTCATTTTAATAAAAAAGCCGCATTTATCATATTTATATATAAAATTGTAGGGGCGTGCAAAATTCGGCTAAAACCGAAAAAATTAGGTTAACCGACCGAATTCGGTTAATCGGTTGGTTAACCAAATTAATTCGGTCGGGAGTCGGTTAATAATTTTTTGAGTTTTCGATTAACGGTTAATTTGATTCGAAACCGGTCGGTTAATCAAATTTTTTCAGTTCAACCGAAAAAATTAATAAATAAAATTATAATATATAAATAGCTCACTATTCACTCAAACTCAATCCAACATAAACCCAAATACTTAATCTAATATATATTAACCCAAGTACCCAACCCAACCCAATTACCCAACCCAATCATAAAAATTACTAATAATTTGATAAATAAAAATAAAAATCTAAAACTAAAAATAAAAATAAAAATAAAAATAAAAATAAAAAACATATAATTTTATACAAATAATTCGGTTAATTCGGGTAATTAGGGTAATTCGGGTAATTTAGGTAATTCGATTAATTCGGTTAATTTTATACTTATTTTAACCAAAAATTAAAAAACATATAATTTTCTGTTAATTCGGTTAACCGACCGAATTTACTGAAAAAAATTTGGTTCAGTTAATTTTTTTGAAAAAATTTCGATTTGGTTAACGGTTAAAAATTTTGAAGGGTCGGTTAATTCAATTAATGTTATTTCGGTTCGATTAACCGATTGAACACCCCTATAAAATTAGAAGGCTTCAAAGCATCTTTTCGCCTTAAAGTATAAGGTTTGCCCTTTTTTAGTATTTAAATTTTTCTTGATTCATCTAAAGTTATATTAAAAAGTTTCTTGTTGTAATGTTAGTCGTGTGATACTTTAACTCAATTAAAAAGTGTCATGTGATACTTTAATTTAATTAAAAATTATCATATGGCATCTATATGTATTAACAATAAAAATAGATTAAAAAATTTAATAAATAAATAAAATTATAATAAAATAAAAATATAAAAAACTATTAGCTTAATAATCATTCAACACCCAATCAACTCTTGATTAACACAGACCAATGATTAGTCAAATCAATCAAAGTCAAAGGATAATTTATTTTTATTTATTAATTATTAATTAAACTATTTTTTAAATTTTTTATATTTTTTAATCTATTTACTATTTTTATTACATATGGATTTCATGTAATAATTTTTAATTGATTGAAGTGTAATTTGGCCACATTTGAATCATATTTTAATGGTTATGAATTTTTTTCATGGTAGTGGAGTGAGCTAATAACAAAATAGGTATCAATCTAAATAAATAAATGATTTTCAATGCATGTTTGTTATGTATTAATTGATACCAATGATAATAATTGAAACGTGAATGTTTAGAATAATTACTAATAGGATTAGTTCTATTTATTTAATTATTTTGCTACATTTTTATCATTATTTAAATGTGAGATTGTAGGTTTAATTATGAATTTAGCCTTTGTGTTTGAGGTGGGTTGTAGGAGGAAAATATTGACTTCTACCATCAAGCTTTTTACGGTTTTGAAAGGTCAATTATAGGGCACATAATTACGCTTTGTTTAGACGTATTTTTTAAAAGTATTTTTGACTTGCAAGATAAGTAATTTTTATTTGAAAATTTTAACTTTCGAAAAGCACTTTTGCTCAAATAGAAAAGTTAAGGATATGTTTGGTTCAGTGTATTACCTAATACAATACAGGCCGAATACGCGCGTATTACATGACGCCTCTAATCCGGCGTTTGGTTCGCTGTAATAGGCATTACGGGCGTAAACCAATCCCGACCTAATCCCCTTTTTCGCTACTTTTGTAATCCCTTCCCAAATCCCTGTAATACCTATTACGTCCGCCTTCCGTCCCCTGCTCTCTGTTTTACCCTCCCTCCCTACCCGACCCTCTCCTATTCTGTCCTCAAAATTTCTCCTTCCATCTCCCACCGTTTTTGTTTATTATTCTGTCCTCATCGTTTCTTCAGTCTCTGTCTCCTCCCATTTCCTCCCAACCCTATCTGCAACTCTCTACTGCTCTTCAATATTTTCACAAAATTGGAAATACCTGATAGCTGAATCCAGTGAATCCTTTGAAAGTGAAGCGTTTTTCGGGTCATCACCTCTAATCCAATATCGGGTGAGTTTTATTTCGGACCGAAATTAATCTGCCAATTCTTTTGTTCGACAATCTTTTATCAAATATTTTTGCATGGTACAGTCTGAAGCTTTGCTAACTAGGGATGGATTGTTTGACAAAAGTGTTTATGGAACAGAGAAGAAGAAAGCCAGTTCATCTTCCAAATCCAAACGAAGAGGAGCCCTCAAAAGAAATAATGGTAATATGTTTTCTTTGAAATTTTTGGGTAGAATAACTCTTATATAATGTTGGGTGAGTTTGTTTGAGTTGTAAAACTTCTTTCACATTGACATGTGGAATCCCATGAAACTATTCTTTTAGACCATGCTGTTTTTTTTAATTACTTTTTTTAAGAGATAAGAGCAAGGTGCAGAACTAGGAATTAGTTTCTGGGAATGCCTTTCTGCTACTGTTTCTGTAATCTGAAATTGTGCATTGGAATGCGAAGTCATGTTGGACTGTTAGATATTTGTTCCAACAAGTTTTTAATGTGATTTCTGTGTATGAAGTTTTCAGTAGTGGAGGTAAAACTGTTCCTTGGACCATAGTGTCCTGACGGTGAAAAAACAAGTAGTGAATTTGTGCTTATATGCTAGGCTGACAAACAGTTGATCGTTTGCTATTTCACTGTTCATTTGGTCATGTCTAGCTCATTGTTTTTTTGTTCGTTGGTGGTTTTTGGGTGATTCCTAAACTTTGGTTGACTTTGTTACCAAGTTGGATGGATGTGTTTTTGGAGAAATAATCTACTGTCTTGGAAGACAATGGTCTTGCAGACTCATTTCTCATGAATTTCTACGTTTCTATTGATGTCTTAGATCTATGGTGTTGGGCAGTTGTCCTTTCTTATGCTTCATTTTATATAATTCCTGTGCATTGAATGAACTGTTGTTTCTTTTGGTGTATTATTATTGGTAAAGGGGGGAAATATGGTGCTATTTTCAAGAAAATTGGACAGAAATCATTGAATGAGCAAAATTCTGAGTTCTGTCTGTGTTTTTTATTAGTCGCTGTTTATAAAAGCAGAGCCACTTCTATCATGTCATTGAGCAACATTTTGTATTCAAAGTACAGAAATTACCTTCCATCTACAAGACTCTTCTTAACTTTTAAATTGTTAGAATGCTGACTCCATCACCTTTCAACTACTTGTGTGTCATTCTGATGTTGTTTTACATGATATGTAGAATCAAGCGGCAAAATGAAGGTGTATCATGGTTATTTGGCCAGTTCTTATCATACAGCAATCATTTCTGGGTTTTCTCTGATTTCATCCTATTTGGAAAGTGTGGCATCATCAGGGAATAGGGTAACGCTCATTCTTTTTTCTTTGTGGAATATTTGGTAGATTTTTGCCCTCCACCTATTTAGATATCTGTAATTGCTGTTTTGCTCGTCTTCATCAGATGTTGAAAATTTATGGTTGCCAGTTTTAAGTATATTTGGTGGTCATTTGATGTGATTGTTGTGTATTGGGAATAGACCTACTTTAGCCAACTTTCAGATTTGGAGGTCTAATCTTTGTAGCATAATGTTTGTCTTGTTTCAAATCGTTGATGCTTATTTTCTTTGATGCACTGCACTACTGCTCATGTCAGAAGTCATCTTTCTCAGGTTAAAGCAGTTGTGATAGGTCTTGGTGCGGGCTTACTTCCTATGTTTCTTCATGGATGTATGCAATCTATGCAAATTGAGGTAATTCTTACGTTACCCTGTCAAAGACATGTTAAACTGTCTTTCAAAAGGAATTGCTTTGTTAAAAATTTTATTGAATCTTCTGATTGATTTTGAAGTTGACTTCAGTTGATGGAAATAGTGCAATGGAATTTTTATGCACAGGGAGTGGAGCTAGATCCTGTTATGCTTAACCTTGCAAGAGACTATTTTGGTTTTACTGAAGATAAACGAATGAAGGTAACTGACTGTATCTCAGTGCATTTTTAGTTTGAAGTGATTAATCCTTTCCTGAAAAATTAGTACCATTGTCACTGAATAGCTTGTTTCCAATAATTATCAAATTGTTTTTGTTTCATCCTTAAACCTGGCTTCAATATAACTCAACTTGGGAAATATTCTTGATTCATAATTTGACCTTCATAGGCGTTTATGGTCAATGATGCCAAACCTTCCAATTATTGTCATTAGAGGCTGGATTGTTTGGTCTAATTAGGAAACCTGTGAGGCCCTGAATATTATCAAGCCTTAACTGAAAGTTTCTTATGAACTTTCTTAAACCCTCTTAGGTCAATTGTCTAACTACACACAAATATTTATGTTATTATCAAGACGTCAGCCGTATAGGAAGTATCTTCAATGTCTTAGGTATAATAATAAAAGTTGGAAAAGATAGAATGAATATGGTAGGAAATTTATCTGTTTCACCTTTTCAAGAATGCATTTGTAAAAGAATTGTAAGATGACAGATATAATATATATTTTAAATAGAGCTTCAAATATTTTCGCCTTCCAATTTTTTAGGTACATATTGCTGATGGCATCCAGTTTGTCCGGGACTACAGAAACTTATTTTCAGCTGGCAATGAAGTGCTCCTTTCTTCCAACGGAAGTTGCAAACTTTCAGATGCTGAAAGCAGAAGTACCGCTATTGACATAATTATTGTTGATGTGGACTTTTCTGACTCAAGGTGAATTGCTCTATTAACGGCTACAACAATTGTTGTTGCAAAGCGGAAAGCTTTTAAATACATCTTTTAATCACCTCTGTTGTATTGTCTTTATAGCTCTGGACTGAGATGTCCTGCTGCTGATTTTGTGGAAGATTCTTTTCTTCAAAACGTAAAAGATACTCTTTCCGAGCAAGGTCTCTTTGTTATTAATTTGGTCTCAAGGTCTCCTGCCATCAAGGATGCAGTTGTCTCAAGGATGAAAGAGGTGAGATTAAGAACATAAATACTCGCTAATCAAAGTTCATCTCTTGTTTCATGGTTCTATACTCTCTCTATAAATCTAATGTAAATATATTTAAAAGCTTCTTATTACTATTTATTTCTATGTTGGTCCGACTCTTTTTTCCTTAAGTACCCATGTCCGACCTTTATCTTTACATGGATTCAAGGATATGACCCTCCTAGGAATGTTTACTGCATCCCATGTAGTCTAATGCTACTATTTATTTTTATAAATTTAACTTCGTTGATTGTTTTAACCATCGGGAACTTATTATGTGGATTTAAGAATTTAGAAAGCTAACAGTAGTTCTTGGATTAACTAATTTTTCGTTCTCCATGCTTACAACATTTATGTAGCATCGAACCATGCAAATCTCATTGCAATTTGGTTATGTTATGCTCATCATTCAGGTTTTTAGCCACTTATTTTGCATTCAGCTGGAGGGAGAGGTCAACCTAGTACTTTTCGGTCTTTGTTCGGAGTCTCACATTGAGGAGGATTGCATACCTGATGCTGCCCTTAAACTTGATAAATTGCTCAAGTCCGAACATCCCGAGATAAGCCAGAGCATCACAGATGCAGCAAAGAAGCTCAAACGTTTAAAGTGAAGACCGTTTGATAACAAAGTTTCCCCTTTAATGTATTCTCAAGTAACTCGAGAGCAAGCTTTTGCAGATTTTGAAGCAAATGGCATTGAAACTGGGTGACTGAAGATTGCGCCACAGAATGAGAAAAGTCCGAGGTGGGTTTTTATTTCTTTTCTTTGAATGGTATGCATTCTTACCATTAAATATCAATGTTCAAACTTTTTGATGTTGTAAAACTATATAACATATGGATTTTAATGTACAATTTCATTTTCATCTAACCTTTTCTTAATATAAGTTAATTATGTTTATGCATAATATAATTCTCAAGTTATATATTGATTTTAGTAAATTCATATAAGAACATTTTATTATTAAGAATTTTATGAAATTATATATCACTATATAATTATATTTAATATTAATTATTTTAAATTGTATAAATTCATATAAGAAAATTTTTATTATCAAGAATTTTATGAAATTATATATTATTATTAAATTATATGTAATAATTATTATTTTAAATTATACAAATTCATAAACTATAATCATATTAGTTATAATAATTTTAAATTTTATTAAATCATATATTTAATTAAATCATATTAGTTATAATCATATATTATGATTTGAGTAAATTCATATAAGAATATTAATTATTAAGAATTTTATTAAATTATATATTTTAATTATATTATATTTAATAATAATTATGTTATTTTATATTTTACAGTATCATATATTATGGTTTGAGTAAATTCATATAAGAATATTAATTATTAAGAATTTTATTAAATTATATATTTTAATTAAAATATATTTAATAATAATTATGTTTAAATATGATTAAATTATTTATTATTGATATTAATCTTATTAAAATTTAAATAAAATAATTTACCAAAACAAATTTCTGCTAATTATTAAGAATTTTATTAAATTATATATTTTAATTAAAATATATTAAATAATAATTATGTTTAAATATGATTAAATTATTTATTTTTGATAATAAATAATCTTATTAAAATTTAAATAACAATAACAATAATCATTTACCAAAACAAATTTATGCTAAGGGTATTCTGGTCATTTTAGTTTTCTCCATTATGCTATTACACCTCTATTACATTCAACCAAACACAGTTTTACTATTACGCCTCTATTCCATTACATTCAACCAAACAGTTGATTTGCTATTACACCTCTATTCCATTACACCTCTAATCCAATCCAATACACCTCTAATCCAATAAGTAATTTTTATTTGAAAATTTTAACTTTCGAAAAGCACTTTTGCTCAAATAGAAAAGTTAAAAGTTTTTAACTTTTCCTTTGTTAAAACACTTGTGGAAGTTAATTTATTTTTTTATCTCTCTATTTTTCTTCTCCCATAAACATACGGTACTTTTATTTTCTTTTTCATTTTCTCTAATTCTCCTTTTTTTCTTTTTCTTTACTTCTTCCATTTTTTCAAAGATTTTTTCTTTTCTCTTTCTTTTTACTCCCCTAATCCAATCTTTAATGCTTAAGTTAGTGAAGTTAAAAGGAAGGGGAAAAGCAACTACTCACATAACATTTATTTACTAGAGTAGGTTTGTAGCATGATGTAGTCGCATAACAAGCCAAAAATATTATTGTTCGAATGGCTTTTGAGCTAATGCCTTACCACCTAACCTATGTGGTTGCCACATGCTCCTTCATATAACACATGGAGCATGTAGCGTACATCTTCAAGATCCAAGAAACGCAATGATGGAAACATAAAAGGATTTTTATACAAGATGTGATGGAGGAGAATGTACCAAGCTTGATGCTTTTATTTCTATTGTTTGAGCAAGTATCAAATCTGTAGGTAAGATGGTGCTATTAATGAAGGAGATGGTGATGGTCGTGAGAGAACAAACCTGTAAAGATTGTTCATATTTGACTTGCATCACTTGTGCTTTTTTATAAAAATAATACTAAAAAATAATTAAATAAAAAATGAGGTGAAGAGCAAATTAATTACAAAAATGGAGTGTTCGATACAATACTTTCTTTTTTTTTATTATCTTTTTCCTAATCATGTTGCAATCATGTCATTTTAAAAAAAAATTGAATTACAATATTTTAATTTAAATAATTTATCGATTATATTTGTAAATAATTAGAAATAATTAAATTTATATGTATCAAAACTGATGGTTTGATAGAAGTTGTCCGTGGGGTGAACCATTGTGGTGCCCTTTGTTGGTGTCTAGGTTGTTTGCGAAGGTCAATGTTATCCTCATTTGAACTTGCATTCTTATCATCCATAGAAACCTTGGAGTGTATTGAAGTAACTCAAAAAATCGTGTATCCCAAAGGTTTTTTCGGGAGGTGTAGAATACTGGAGTATTGGGGTGTAGAGATAAACATATAAACCATTATTGATGATATTGGTTGTTGATTATCAGAATTGGAACTGAGCATCTCCGGAGGATATGCATTACCCTAGGACGTCGACGCAAAACTGTCAAAGCACAACTCTTGATGGTATGTGTCCTCGCAAGTTCGGGCTTAGCCTTGGGAGCAGGAGGCTGATGTCCTTGGGAGGATGTGATCGACTTGGTCCACTTTGTTGATGCCCTCATTATTGCATGTGTTTAGGGATTATAATCAACTAGCCACCAAATAAATATGGCAACCTATTCTCTATGTACCAATGTTGGTAGTGGATTAGGAGCATGAAATCCCTCATACAAGACTCCAATCGAAGCCTTCTATCCATCCGGACGTTCCACAATACAATCAATTGTTGATGCTCCAATGCCCAATTCTTTGCATCTTTTCCTCTCTTATTAACACTGTGGAAATTTTCGAAGTTTAGCGAAACGACCAAAAAATCTTGCTTACTTTCGAATTATTACAGAACTTGATCCTCGTTATACTACTCAACGATTGAAGTGTAACACCTCTAACCCGTATCCGTCGCTGGAATAGGATTACAGAGTGTTACCGAAACATTCAAAACATTTTTCAATTAATTTACTGTAAATTACTAATAATTTACCGAGATCATACATATCGTCCCTTAGATGGACCCTCGAGGCCCAAAACGAGTGTTGGAATCAAACTGGGACTAAATCAGGAACTTAGGGAATTTTCCCGAAATTCTAAAATTTTTCCTAGGTGCAGGGCTCACATGCACATATGGTTTAGGGACACGTCCGTGTGGTCAGGCCGTGGGCTACACACACCCGTGTCCCTAACCTGTGTAACTCTCTAAATTTTAAAGCATGAAGAAATTGAAGTCACACGGCCAAGTCACACACCCGTATGCTAGGCCGTGTGGCGAATTTTATTTTTGAAATTTAGGTGTAGTTTTCACACGGGCGTGCGGCTGTGTAACACGCCTGTGTCCAGGTTGTGTCAACCACATGGCTGAGACACATGCTCGTGTGCCCAATTCTAAGCATTTTGTTTCTCAAAATTAAGGTGTAGGGGACACATGGCCTAACCACATGCCCATGTTACCAGGCCGTGTGTCACACACGGTCTAGACACACGTCCGTGTGGAAAAAATGAAGTCATTTCTAGCTTCATTTCTTACCCAAAATTTCACCCAAGACCTACACTTGAAACACACATCCAATATCAACCAATTCAAGTATTCAAATTGGGCAATTTCTATCATTCAACAAGGCATATCACTACATGCATATATGTTTATAAACTTACCTTGGATTAACTTAGGCATTAGCATCATTTGATCACATATACATAACATATCACATATGAATATATCATCATAACCTACTTAATCATACCAAAATAAACTATTACTAGCCATTCCAATGGCTAGGTTACAAAACATCATTTTCAAGCCACTATTGGCCAAGTTGATTTTACTAAGTATACCCAAAATGACTAGTTGATAGTGTGACAATGCTCCAGTGATCTCCAACCCTTGCGAGCTTCCGAACACTATAAAACATAGGAAAAATAAAATGGAGTAAGCATTACATGCTTAGTAAGTTCGTATAATGGAAACTAAACTTACCAATCCCATTTATTAAATCTAAGCATACAATAACAAGTTTTCCATCCATTTGGCTAAATTGTCTAAACACATGCATCCAATCAAACATGTTAGTAATAAAGTTTACATATACATCAAGTAAGAATAGATGAGCTCACCATGCAATACTCTTTCAAGACATTAACATTTCATTTCATAATTCTCATGCCATGTGAAAAGTTTTATGTCCGTTGAATCATTGAAATTCCGATGAATACTCAAGTGGTACACTCAGGGTATACGATTCAATAATCCGTCAATTCTTATTCAAGGGTACCTCTTAGGGCATTTAACCAAGGAACACACTCTCGAGTCACATATTGTATAATAGGATTACCAGTCTAGGCTAAATCCTTTATATAACGTATACTCAAGAGCTTGATTAGGATTACCAGTTCAGGTTAAACCCTAATCGTAACATATACTCGAGAGATTTTATATTAAGATTATCCACCTGGGCTAAATCCTTTCTATAACAAGGTCAATGGGATTACTCGTCTGAGCTAAATCCCGTCCGCAATAAATGCAGGACTTCATTCATTTCGGGAAAGTGCATATATTCATCGGAATTCAATATTCAATTGGGACTTAACCCTTTTTTATCATTTCAAGCATGTATTTAATTTTTCTTTATAGCAATCAAATACTTCACATCAAATGATAATAAAATTTCATACAATCACAACATTCAATTAAACATATTTACATGTCAGATTAAGTTACACGAACTTACCTCGACACTTGTTCTTGTTAGAAATCTACTAATCCAAAACATTTTCTTTTCCTCGATCTAACCCTGAATTAGTGTTGTCTGGATCTATATAAATGAATTTAACCATAAATTTCACACATTTCATATTTAAATAGACTCAATTACGTCCTAGACAAAATTACCATTTTGCCCCTAACTTTTCCATAAATTTTGATTTTGTCCCTAGGCTTGGAAAATGAAACTTGTGCAATTTACTCCCTATTCCAAGCCTAACCAAAATCCCATTACAAATTTTCCAGCACATGTATTCATAAAAATTTAGAATTTTTCTTCAAATTTCACAAGTTGACATTTTAGTCCCTAAATCATGTTTCCATCAAAAATCACTTTGTAAAAGTTGTTTATCTATCCACAACCTTTCATTTTCTACCATAAATTTCTAATTTTCAGCATATACATCCTTAACCCATTTCCATACTTTGATAACCTTTCAAATTAATCCCTCAAATAGAGAGATTAAGTTTATCCCGGTTTAAAAAATATCAAAATTGCTAAAAATGGGACAAGAAAACTTACCCAATTAAGCCTTGAAAGTTTCCTTCTTTCTCCTAAGGTTTCCATAGAATTTTGGGTTGAAGATGACACAAATAAGATGATATTTTCTTTTCATCTTTTAATTAACTAAGTATTTTGCTAGTTCCAATTTAGTCCTTGCCCTTTTTCTATATTTCCATAGATGAGTCATCAAAAAAATCTACATACTTCTTTAATGGTCTAATTACCATATAAGGACATCTAGTTTTGAATTCCATAGCTATTTGATCTTTACAGCTACTAGAATTCAACTTTCACATTTTATGCAATTTAGTCCTTCTCGTAATTAAACATTCAATCGATAAAATTTTCGTATCAATATTTTCACACGACATGCCTATTATAATACGAACCATATAATGAAATAAAAATAAATCTTATTTTCGGATCAGATTTGTGGTCCCGAAACCACTGTTTCGATTTCACTGAAAAATGGGTTGTTACATGAAGAATTCAACACGGGTGTATTAATGCACCACACGAGTGAATGGTCGTAAGTCGACTAGGGAATTACACCCGCAACGTCCGACGCAACATATGACATCCACACGAACTGCACAATTAATAACGTAGTTATAGTGACATGAGTAAAATAACATAACTAAAGTAATTACATGACATGAATATAATTTTATTTTGAAAAAAAAATTACCTCCTCCTCGATGTATGCCTCAATCATTTATTCATAGACAATAAGGGTTTCGGACTTCTCAATCCCTAGAGAAGTAAACGATCTAAAAAGAAAGAAAACTTGTTAGATAACAATATCATAAAAAAATAATTCTTGATGGAAGATCAAATTATTGTTTTTACCTATTTACAAGTGGGAACACATATTTTTGGTGACTCAATGATGCTAGAAATGACATCCTGTACAGTGCCTATGATTGCAACAGTTCCAAGCACTCGCCTATATCTTGTGTATCATGCTTTGTCGCCCCTAAAAACTCACGACATAATGTTGCTAATACGACTGAATCCCAACTGTACGAATGACCAGCTTGAAAATCAGCCAATAGAGGCAAGTATGTAACGCCCCTCGCTTGACCCGATTGTCAAATCTGAGCTACGAAATGCTAAATTTTTTGTCGGTGCAAATACAGGAAATCAGTCAACGTACAAGGACTTATACATGAAATCAAATGTTATTCAAACTCAAAATATGATAAACAATCATTTTTTGGTCTTAATCGAGCTTACGAAAGCCCTTTTGTTGACCTGAGCACGAAATAGAATAAAATTTCAAAGTTTTAAAAGTTCAGGGTCGACATTGTGACATCACTTCCTCCACGCCGAGACGTATCCAAACACATGTCGTGACTTCAGGCTATTCGACATTGTGATGTAACTCAATGTCGACTGATGTTGCAACAAGAAAGTTGTTTGTCGGGACGATGACCATATTTTTTGTAAAAATGAACCATTTGATACCTATTTTAATGCTTCCAAACAAAATTATAACATATGCACCTAATATCAAACACAATTGATCCAAAACATGCCTAAAACCATACTAATCAAGTTTAAGCACTCAATTCAACTTTTTAACAAGTGTTCACAACATTTATACCAACTTAAGAATTTCAATACCATTTGAGCACACCAACTTAATTCATTCAAATTCCTAACCTTACATATACCAAATCTATCAAAACTTACCATTTCACTTGTAATACATACATAGTTCATTCACCAACATTTCTATGCCATCAACCATGAACTGTTGGATCTGGTGCCTTGAGTGTAGTATATTTGTTTATAAACTTGTAATTTTTTCAAATAGATTGGTTAATAAAGCAAACTTATTTATATGATATAACACTTGGGAATCTTATTGAGTTGAAATCTAGGGAAATTTAGGATTAAATTGAAAGGATTAGTGAATTGTAGGGTTCTACTGGGAAATTTAGAAATTTTAGTGGTCGAATTACGATTAGTTAGGTCAAACCATATTGAACCGACTGGTTCCACAGTGGGAGACAAAATGATTAAGGATGAATGATTGTCGCGACCAATGAAGATCATGTCATAGGAGTATATATAGGTGTGGAGAGATGGAATTTCTCAATTCTGTTTACACATTTTTCTCTCCATAACATCATCTTCTTTAGTCGCTCTAAAGAAGAAGAGGATTTAGTTGAAAGAAGCTTTGTATGTCGTAGCATTCATGTGCATTGAAGTCTGGCAGTAGAGAAATTGAGGAATTGATAAGCTTCTTTACCTTTCTATACTTGTGGATTAAAGAAAGAAGTAGAGTAAGAACACTTAAAAGGCTTTTTATGATGATGGATTTTGAGTTTTAAGGGTTGAACACCTTTATTTAGTTGATAAATGGTTGTCATGCTTAGCTACCAGGACAAAGGAGGCTTTGGTGTTCAAACAAGCTAAGTTGACAAGGACAAGGAAGCGATGTGAGTTTCTGTACCTTGCTTTGGGTGATAGATGATGCTATGTGACTTGTAGGTATCACGTTGATGACATACTAAGATTACCTAAGGTATGGTGTGTATACGCTTGAAGAAAAAGTAAGCTGTGTATGTGCACAATACTTTGTGAGCTCTTATCAGTTGTCTCTGATTGTTTTAGGGTAGAAATTTAATGATAAATAATTTGAAGTAATGTTGTTTAATGATAAATTGTATGATATACTTTATTAATGTAGACGTAGTGTGGAGGAAAGTGTTGATAGGATAAATCAACTTAGGACTTGGAAATGGAAATTTCTGTTAGATATTGCCATATGGTGTTGTTGAGTACAAAAAGTGATGTGCGAAGCTTCAAGCCTTATGGAGGGGTTACTATGGTGTTTGAGCATCAATGTTAGGAATGACGAAATAGAGGAATAGGCGAAGGAATAGAGAAAATAAAATTCTATTAGGATACCGCCATACGATAATGCTGAGTGCAAACTGTGATGTACAAAGCTTCAAACCTTGCCAGGGAGGGGTATTTAAGTGTTCAAGTATCAAGGTGAAATCTAAAACAGGTCCTACAAGATGACATCGTGATGATGGTTATTAGGTTCCTTAGAGAAACACTGCGATGGTGGTTAGCAAGCTCTATGGAATGACACCGCGACAACAGTAAGGTTCTACGAGGTGACACCTCAAAAGAGGTTTAATGTGTAAGACTATAGCTCGACTTTAATAACCAACATAGTCTGCTGGGACAGTAAACACTAGGTAGTTTGCTAGAACAATAAATACGGGGAAGTCCTTCAGGATGTCAAACATGAGAATCAAAGTTGGAAAGTTAGTAGTTTCAGAGGAACACCACGAATTAAAGTAGAGTTCATTGTGTGTGATTGGAGCGATAACTCACAAGAATGAATGAGTTTATCGTGTTTGAGTAACACAGTCCATCGGGGTAATGAGAGATTTCACCAAAGGCAATGATGAATGGGCCAAGGGAGTGCCACAACCTAAGTTAGTATAAAAAGAGGAAGAGACTCCTTAGATAAAGAGGTATACATAATGGACGTCAAAACTAGTCCACCACGGAAGCTGTGGATCCGACATGGTCCAAGCTGACACATAATAGACCCCAATAGGATGTAGTTTTGTAACACCCCGAACCCGAAACCGACACCGGAGTCGGACACGAGGTGTTAACTGACTTAACCCCTTATAAAATTTATTTTCCAGACACTGCCCAATCTGTGTACTAGTTGTTTTAAAAATCATATCTTGAGTCTCGTAACTCGAAAATCAGTTTTGTGATTTTTCCCAGAAACTAGACTCATGTGCCCATCTATGTATTTTTTTTTAGAATTTTTGGTCGGGCCAATTAGTACAGTTTATTAGTCAAAGTCTCCCATGTTGCAGGGGTCGACTACACTGACCTTTGCCCATTACGACTTGGATATCTCCCTGCACGGGGCTTCAATACTGATGCCGTTTGTTTCTATGAAAACTAGACTCAGAGAGGAATCTGTACATATATGGTACGACCCCTAATTATCTCTGGTTAATTTATAATGAATTTCCAAAGTCGGAGCAGGGAATCCAGAAACCGTTCTGGCCCTGTCCCACAAAAATCTGATTATCTCTTAATATACTGCCCATATGATCTTTTCGTTACTTCCTCATGAAAACAGACTCATCGAGCTTCGATTACATAATTTATTCATCAATTAATTCCACTCCTACTATTTTTAGTGATTTTTCAATCTCATGACACTGCTGCTGCCAGCATCTGTTACGAAAGTAACTAGGTCCATTTCATGCCTACCCTTGATCCAACTCAATCGAACATTCATGCCATTTTCGCATGGCTTAAAGTTTACATGCCAAAGTTCAAACACAACGTAATAGCTTATACATGCCAAAATGTTCTTCTAAGCCAACTAAGAAGAAAGTACCAAAACTTGCTATCCGGTGTGATGACTTCGATGACGGCCTGACCCCGCAAAAATAGATGAGTCCAAGCAACCTATAATGGGTGACAAGGAAACACCGAGTGAGTTTATAACTCAGTAAGTCATAAGCAATGCACTACCATCCATCAATAACATTATCACAAGAGGAAACAAAATGGAACGAGACAATTTACTCCATCCATACCGAACCATACCATAGTTCCTCCAACCTATCGATTTAGTTTCATATCAATTCATGCATTCACATTCCATATACTCATCAATAGGACATTGAAGCATTTTCATAAATCAATTTATTTTCGTTACAATCAAACGACTAAACGGCCTTTCACCCATCCTACGATAAATTTTATGTACGTGACTTCAAGTATATTTGTCACATAGGTTCAAACTTACCGAGCTCAACACCAAGTATAAGCATAGCACCTATTAGCCATGTACTCAAGGCACTTACCCGATCCGCTGTCCGCGATCGACTCAATAGTGTCGCACACATAGTGTCCATAATGATTCACGAATGTATATTGAGTCCGCACACTCAGTGCTATATAATCAACTCGCACACTTAGTGCTACGTAATCAAATCGCACACTTAGTGCCACATAGTCAAACTCGCACACTTAGTGCCGCATGGTCAATTCGCACACTTAGTGCATCATATTCATTTCGCACACTTAGTGCAACATAGTCAAATCGCACACTTAGTGCTGTACAATTTAATCCCGCGCACTTAGCGCCAATCTCATGGTCATAAATGGTTATACCCGCACGTTTAGTGCCGAGATCAACAACTCAGTACAACTTACCTCTTTTCTTTTCATTCAACAATTTCATCATCACATACGTACATGCATATATATATGTATATTTATTCATTCCATTCAGCATCAATACATAAACATTATGACCATTTGAAATAATACCAACTACATGCTTAATGACTTACCTTGTGTTGGGTAAGACGGTTCCAACTCGGCTACTCAGTGATCTTTTCTTTGCCTTTGCTTGATTCTCCTCCTTTAGCTCCTTGAGCTTAATCAATAATTCACTAGTTTAACCATCTTGTTAAACATTCATAATTCAATTACACATGCTTATGTATGTTTGTATATTCGGCAAACATCCTCACTAATTACTCATGTTGATGGCCGAATGGATGTATGTGTGTACAATGTCAACTATAACATCATGTAATTCCACATATGACTACATTTCTTAAGTTCCACATCTTAATGCCCATTATACATAATCAAATTTAACATCATATATATATTCACTCATGTGGCCGAATATACATACTCCCATATAATATCAAGTACTCACTTTAAGTATATTGCCGAATATACTTAATCATACACACACCTAACCAAAATAATTTCTAAAATCTTTATATCATTTATAATACATCTAATTATCCTTTTTCACATTATCAACTCAAATCACATACATTATTTACTATAACATCTTTACATTCGGCATTGGTGTCAACCATAGTAGCCGATTCTTCCTACTTTGTACCCATGCATCTATTAATCCTTAGTTGGTTCAAACACTTCACACACTAGGATTCATCAAATTTTTAACAAGAAATAAAATCTCTAATCCTCAAACTACCATGGCCGAACCTTCATGGAGTTGCTAAGACTCCTCATTTCTACTTCTCACACACTCTCACATCCAAACCCTTTTATTAAACACCCAAAGTCAACCATCTCCTTACCTCATCACCAAAGACATCAAAATACCAACCAAGAACGTAACATTCATGGCCGAATGTCATCTCCATCATTTAACAAAGTTTGAACCATGGCTAGGTAGATTTTGAACTTACAACTTAAAATATACATGAATCTCAAAGAATAACATTAAACATACCTCAATCTAGTTACATGCATGGCCAAACTTCCTCCTAATCCTCTTCCTTAGGATTTTCGGTCAAAAGAGGTTGAAAAAGGATGAACAAAACCTTTCTTTTCCTTCCTTTAGCTCACGGCAATGGGGTGTATGCATGAGACCATTATTATTTTTTTTTCTTTTTTTTCATCACCCTTCCTTTCATTATTTAATTATCATGCTTATTATTTTATTTTCCTTACCATACATCACTAACACAACATGTTGGTGACATGTTTCCACCCATAGCATGGCCGGCCACTACATATTAGGGAGGGGGAATTTGACATGCAAGTCCCCTTTTTCTTCCACATGCACTAATAGGTCCTCATGCATTGACCTATCACATTTTAAAATTTTCTCATATAAGTCCTATTGACTAAATTCACATGCAATCGACTAAATCGAAGCTTGAAATTTTCACACATTCATGATTACATATTCTAGACAATAAACATCACATTCAAACCTTTCGGTGACTCGGTTTAGCGGTCCCGAAACCACTTCCCGACTAGGGTCAATTTTGGGCTGTCACAAGTTTGCTGGAAGATTTAAATAGGCTAAAAAGGGTTTTTGTGGGAGGAAATGCCTGCACAAGGTTGGATGGTCAGTAAAGTCAGTAAGAAAATAATGGAAAGCAGAGGTGCGTCAGGACCATGTTAAATAATAAAGATCTTGTTGATCTCCCAAATATAGAAACCAAATGTATAATGTAGCCTCTTTAAGGAACAAATTAGAAGGAAGGATTGCATTGTAAACACTAGTTATCCCAAAGAAAAGAGAATGTTAAGAAGATATCATATTATGGTAAGGTTTCACATTACGGCAGTTATTCAAAAGACGCTAAGTGTTGCCAGCCAGGAGTAAAAATTACGAGTAGTGTGGATTTACGACAAATGATGTGGGACCTTAATGAGAAATCAAAGCTATGGCTTGATTAGAGATCATGTCCACCAATGAACGACTCAGAGTAACTAAGGCACAAGTCTTGCCAACTGAGTTCGCAAAATCTCCTATGAAATTCAGGGAGTTAAGTTTTGAGTCAGACTCTATAATTCTTAAGATCTTTTCAGTTTTACTTAAAGTTAGGTGTGGATCTCACTAAGTTCTTCTAAGCTTATAGAATTGTTGTTTGATTGCAGAATAGATAAAGACTTAGGCATTAAGAGGAACCAAGCTAGACTCCGCCAAAGTGAAGTGGTGTGTAACACCCCTATACCATGCTTGACTCAAGGAACCTGATATAGGAATATTACATTTGGTGCCAAAGTAATCCTTGGCTAATCTCTAATATATTAGAACATAAAAATGGACACTTGGAACATACTTAATATTTTTCCTAAGTACATGCCATTCTACTCAAAATTTTAAAACATACCCTGGTGTTGCTTAAAGATGTGATGAGATGAAAAACTTGCAAATATCAAAATTCAACTCTTCAAAAATTCATGTATCAAATCTGTGCACGGAAACAAACCGTACGCTGAGTATACACCCAGTGGTATTGCTATAATTCAAATACTTAAGGTAAAACAATATATGTATACACATTAAATCTTACCACTATTTTACCTTTAATAAATCTTTCATGCATTTAAACTTTAATTTTTAATTTAATAATATGTATTTTAAATAGCTTTTCTTCATTTTAATTTATATATCTTCTTACTACATCAATATCCATTTCATGTATTTCATCAATAACCATTTCATAAATCATTATTTCATAAATTTCATTTCTATATCTCAATTCAATAACTTATTCTCAATAAAAATATTCATTTCTATTCATAATCAATCAATAACAATTAGTTGTTCAGTACTTTAATATAATCATTCAGTAATCATCAGTTATTCAGTAACATTAGTCTTTCAATAATTATTTAAACCAATATTTTTCAATAAAAATAATTATAATTAATTCATATGATTATATTCAATTAACTCATACACTATTTCATTATTTCCTATTCATCCTATTTTCACTTCTTATTTTGATATCTCAATTTCAATTCATATTTCGATTCATAATTTCACTTTCTCATACTTTCAATAGTTTTGTCGATCAAATTCATTCAATTTTCTCATTTCATTTATTCAATTGATTTCAATATCGATAATTCGATATTTAACAATTTCATGAACCTTAAGTTCATGCTTCAAATCTCATGTCTCAATTCAATTCACAATTCAACTCATAATTTCTTTCTCATACTTTTAATAGTACGATTAATCAAATTTATTTAATTTTCCCATTTCAGTTATTCACCCTATTAACAAACCCGGGCCTTGGAGGGTACATGATCCAACGAAACACACCAGAATGGCACCCATTGCCTCATTGGATAGTTCGAAGCAAAGTTGACACCCAGTGTCTCATCGGCCTAGCCGAAGTAAAGTGGTACCCAGTACCTCATCGAATCTATTCGAAGTACAATAGTGACACCCAGTGTCTCATCGAATCAAGGTCGAAGTATCCCTAAACACTCCCAATCCTATGGCATGCCAACTATATCCGACTCAGCCCGACTAGTCAATACGGTATTTAATTCACTTTCTCTATTTCAATCAATATTCACATCAATTCCACTTAAATCACAATTTCACTTTTATTTCAAAAATCCACTTCCAAAATCAAATACACTTTCCATTCACAAATCAAAATACAATTCAATACTAACACATATTTCTCATTCAATTCAACTTCACTTTAAATCCAAAATTCTCTTTCAATTCAACAATTCAATCATAATCCAATACTAAAATATATTTAACAATCATTTCAATTATCATTCAATTCTATAACAACACTTACCTCATAATTTACTTACCAAATACATAATTTAATTTAGCATTTAATTTCAATAGCCATAAACACTTTTAAACAATTTCATTCAAATCAATATCATTATTTCAATTACTTTCCTAAATTTATCTACCATGCATTTTAATTAAAATATAACAATTAATAATAAATAGATTTGAATTATAGTAATACAAACTAGGATTTACTCGATTATTCCTCGATAACCTTCTTCTTTTCTTTGTATGCCGATGCCTCGAGTTCCTTGTTAGCTATGAAAAAAATAATTTACACTATTAATTAGAACATTAATTTATAATAATAATTGAATTTCTGTCCAATTTATATTTTAGTTCCAATTTAGTCCTAACTAGATTTATCTACTTTTCTAATTTAATTCACACTCTATTTTTATTCAAATTTCATCCAAACTCAAATTTAACTACTAAAATTTCAGTATATTTCACTAATTTCGAATTTTCCTCAATTTAGTACCTACAACATAAAACTTATAACTTACTTTACAATTTAATCCCTTTATCAGTTCTCATCAATAATTCTATCAAATAAATCCCTAATTCATCTTTTTGTTCAACATAAACTATGTTCAAAAACCTTAAAACTTCCAAATCTTCAATTTAATTTCATCAAAACTTTGTTCTAAAGCTTTTAAAACATCAAAATTAAGAGAAAAAGACTTGATTGACTTACCTTTTAAAGTTTAAAGCTTCAAATCCCTAATTTTTTCTTTTCTTTTTCTCCTTTCTTTCTTCCTTTCCCGTTTTGCTCTCTGTAACTTTCTTTCTTTTTCTTTTATGTTTCATCTTTGTTTCTTTTATAATATATATTAGTTTATATTGATAATTGTTTTTATAAAAATCTATTTAATAACAAATATAATTAATACAATTGTACAATCATATAATTTACATTTGTCTTTATTTAACTTGTTTACCTCATAAAAATCTTATAATTTAATTAATTATCAAATAAACATCTTTTATTTAATAATAATAAAGAATAAATATCTATTTAATTACTAATATTTGTATTACAAATGTTTTTTATTTTAATTAATACACATGGACTTTATCTCAACCATACATATGTCATAAATCTAATTTATTTATCAACTAAAAATCTCATATTGTAATTATTTAATTAATAATTATCTTTTACTTAATAAATATAAATACTAAATATCTATTTACTAATTAATTATTTATATTACAATTGTATACATATATTTTCCTACATTTGTCTATTTTTATCACCTTACACTTGTCATATTCTAATTTATTTTTCTAATATAATAAGATTAAATAATAATAATAAAATAAAAAAATTTCTAGACATTTCCTTATATGCTGCCTCAACCTCCAAATGTGGCTTAATTGCCCATTTGGTCCCTACTATTTTCTTTTAATGTATAATTAAACTTTTACCCTTTACTCTATTTAGTCTTTTTTACTAATTACTCTAAATTAAGCTAAATTCATCCAATTTAAACCTAATTAAACACATCACTAGACTCATAAATATTTCTAATAATTATTTATGAACTCATTTCACTAAAACGGAGGCCCGATATTGTATTTTTTCGATGCCTGTAAATTTTGGGTCATTAGGAACTGTTTATGTATATAGGGGGTACCCGCTAAGGCCTCGCCTCAGGGTTTAAGATGAGTATATTCGTTATAGAGTCTTAATCCAAAATTTTGTAAATATTTGTAGGAATCAAGGTTGTAATAATTTATCACAAATTTTGTACGAGATTAAATGGCAATTAGATTTTGAAATAATGTTGTTCAAGCATAAAATTAAATTTGGACATAAAAGTATCGTTAAGTTATTCGGGTTGATGTAGCATCTAGAACCCGAACCTAGCGATTGGGTCAGGTATAGGGTATTACATATACTTTGTATAGTTGTCCTCATATGAGTTATGCACGCAAAGCAAAACGGAAGCAAATTTTGCTTATTAATTGTCTAATGTTTAACTGATACTAAGCGATATAACATTGTTGGATCTGTAACACCCCTCACTCGGTCAGGTCGCTAAACCCGAGTAATAGAATGCTACGAACAAATACCAGACAATTAAAAACAATTTATAATTAAAAATAAAAAATAAATATTAAATTCGGGACTGAACATGGATCAATTTGAATTAAAAAAAAGTTGAGAAAATTTTGAAACAGAGGTCACATGGCCGTGTGGCAGAGCCCAGACCGTGGCTCAGAAGCATGGTTGTATGGCCAAACCATATACAATTCGAGATATGGGTCACACGATCGTGTCGTAGGCCATGTGCTAAACTGTGTGTGTATTCGAAATATGGTCATATGGTAGTGTCGCAGACCGTGTGAAAATCTTGCACCTAAAATTAATAAGACACACAGTCATGTGAGAAGGCCGTGTGTGGCACATGGCCATGTGTGGCACATGGCCATGTGGCAGCCTGTGTCCCAGGTCATGTGCACCTAAAATGTCTTCTAAAAGAAGACAATTATTCACACAACACTTGGCTACAAAGCCAAACCAAAATCAATCATTTACATACCTTAAAAAGTCATTCAAACAAGCTTAAAACATGTTAAAATATTCAACCTAAGTGCCTAACCAATGTGCCCTCATTGGCACAACATTTCAATAATTCAAAGCAACTCAAAATGGAATTGATCAAACATAGTAATCTTGAGCACATTAATTCATTTAACCATCTCATATTTGAAGTTCATTCTAACATTACAAATTAGATACAAAGACTACCAAAGCTAATAAGGTAAAACATAGTTATAATTTGACTTTTACCAATTCCATACTAACATTATTATGTATATCATGTATTAACTGGTTCCAAATAATCATCAATGTAGAAAAGAGCCAAATTAGCTTATATATATATATATTAGGAATTTACTGATATGTTGTAATCTTGTAGATTAAGATTTATTATTTAGTTTCCTAAGACAAATTGTAACAGCCCAGTTTAGACCCTAGTCGGAATAGTGATTTCGGGACTACAAATCTGAGTCATAAAAATATTTTAATATTATTTTCAGTGCTTATAATATGTGAATTAATGTTTGTAAAAATTTTGTGTGAAAATTTTATTGTTTGTGTGCCCGATTTGATAAAAGGATCTAATCGCATAAAATGTAAAAGTTGCATCCTATATGTTAAAAGTGCCTATTTGCTATGTATTTTTAATTAAGAGGTCCTTATGTTGTTAATATGCCATTGACATGGTAAGTGGACTAAAATGGCCTTATATTTTAATGTTTTTATATGTTATTAATCAAGGGCAAAATTGGTATTTAGTAATTTAAGTTATGTTAATAACAAAAAACATGAAAATAGGCTAATATATGTTTGTATATGCCGAAAATTGAAGAAAAAAAATAAAATAAAAGAGTCTTTAGGGTTCGGCACTTGTGATTGTTGATTAAGGTATGTATTTTGCTCGGTTTTTGATAATTTCTACGTTTTTGTGATCGTTACTTAGTAATCTATCAAGCCCAGGTCTCAATTTCTGAAATTTTTGATGATTTTGAGTTGATCCAATGATGAAATTATGAGTTTTATGAAGTTTGATGATAGTTTATGGAAGCTTGATGTGGGGTTAATATATTTTATCTTTGGATTTTTGATGAATTTGAGTAATTTGGGCTAAATTATAAGAATGAGATTTTAAGGGACTAAAATGTGAAATAAATGAAACATATGGGCTTATATGAACACCATGAATATTCGGCTAAGCAAATGTGTTTGGAAATTTGGTGTATTTTTGTGATTTTGTGAATTAGGGACTAAATTGTCAAAATGTGAAAATGTGAGGGTTAAATTGTAAAATTCCCTAAATGTATGTATATGGATTGATTTGAATGAATGTGTGATTGAATAAGTCAAATTTGAATGTGTTTAGATCTAGAACCAAAGAAAACGGAATTAGACTGGGGAAAGTCGAAAGTTGTCGAGTAGTCGATTCCGTTCGTTCGAATCCGTACGAGGTAAGTCAATATACAAATAAATGTGTTTGAATTGAATTATTTATTGCTTACATGATATTTGAATTGTGATGAATGGATTTGAGAGCTGAATATGTGAAATCCGAGAAAGTTCCGATAATGTGACGACGTCCGAAAAGCCCCATAAGAACCATAAGAATAGATAGGATACATATGTCATGATATAGGATCCAATATGTGTTTTCGTGTAAGACCACATCTGGGACGTTGGCATCGACTTATGATTTATGTGTAAGACTGTAACAGCCCGACTTAGGGCCTAGTCGAAATAGTGGTCTTGGGACCACAAATCCAGAGTTGAATAAATTATTTTATTATTATTTTGGGGTTATAGCATGTTAATATTAGTGTATGGAAAATTTGGTGAATTAATTTTAGCGATGGCTTGCTCAATTGTGAAAAAGGACTAAATCGCATAAAAGGCAAAAGTTGCAAACTAGTGCCCAAATGTGTCAATTAGCTAGAGGACTTAAATTGGGGGTCTTTAAAGGTCAAATAGACATTATTATTTTGGGGTTATAACATGTTAATATTAGTGTATGGAAAATTTGGTGAATTAATTTTAGCGATGGCTTGCTCAATTGTGAAAAAGAACTAAATCGCATAAAAGGCAAAAGTTGCAAACTAGTGCCCAAATGTGTCAATTAGCTAGAGGACTTAAATTGGGGGTCTTTAAGGGGCAAATAGACCCTTAGGGAGTAGCTTTGCTGGCAATGAGATGAATTTTAAACAAATAGTCAAAGTTTAGGTAAGTGATGTCATGATTTGGTTATAAAATAATGCCTAAGGCATATCTAGCATTTTTCTTCTTCTCCATCTCTTCTCTCCACCAAAAATATCAGGAAATATGGAGGTTTGAAAATTGAAAATTTGCAGCAACTTATTTCTCTCATAATGTAAGTGATCTTGATGATTTTCTTGATGATTTTTACATTTTTGGCATGTTTGTGTCATGGGCTTTCAAATGAGAGGACTATTTTGCAAAATGGTAATAAGTCTAGGGTTTCACTATGTGAATGTTCATGTTATTTTCTGAAATTTTATGGAAGAATAGGAGTCTTAGAAGAGTCCTAAACAACTTTTGTGAGAGGTGTTAGCATAAAAACACCCAAAGGGACTATTTTGCATAAGTTGTGAACTAAGGGATAAATATGCGAAATAGTGAGATTTTGAAGTTGCTATAAGAGTAAAAAGGGTTTGTCTAGGCTTAAGATACAAATAAATTCGATAAAAATTGATTTTTGGGCCTAGAGGAAAAATTGTCATTTTGCCAAGGTCTAGGGGCAAAATGGTCATTTTACCAAGGATGTGAATTTTTGATTGCCTAATTGTGATTAGTAACTAAATGATTGCATTTTACTATTATAGATCAAGAGTTGTCAAATCCGAATCTTGACTGAAGGAAAGCCAAGCAAACCGACTAGTCGTGTGCATTTTGTAATCCGAGGTAAGTTGTATGTAAATAATACAACTATGTTGTTGATATATGTGTTTGAATTGTCATTGAATCGATATAGAATGAATTGATTGATTATGAAATTTGAGAATGCATAATGATAATTGAGATAATAGAATTTCCGTTTGAACCTTAGGAAGTAGACCGGACATTCATGCCGTAATAATTGGGTCACTTGTGTGTGCTAGTGTAAGACATGTCTGAGACATGCATCGGCCACATTATGGAAGCTAGTGTAAGACCATGTCTGGGACATGGCATCGGCACTAAGATGAGTGCTAGTGTAAGACATGTCTGGGACATGCATCGGCCTCGAGATGTAAGGCAGTGTAAAACATGTCTGGGACATGCATTGGCTACGAGATGATAGTCAGTGTAAGACCATGCCTGGGACATGGCATCGACTTGAGGTATGAGCCAGTGTAAGACCATGTCTGGGACATGGCATCGGCATCTTACCCATATTCGAGGTTTAATGAATATCTAGTGATACTCTGAAGGGTTCAACAGTGGATGTTATGTTTTGAGTTAATAAGGAAAGTATAACGGTGTTATGAATGGTACAGGTACCTAATTGGTACGTATGAGATATGAGCTCAATATACATATTATATTATGTGACTTGTATGGATGGTAATGAGCAAGTTACATCTATGCCTACATTTGTGTCATGAATATGTTGATCATTGATAAAATTGTTGTTGTATATTCATTTATATGCAACTTACTAAGCTTTTATGCTTACTCCCTCTCCCTTTCCATTTTTCTTATAGTGCCGCCTATTTAGCCTAAGGATCATCGGACGTCAGAGGTATCGATCACACTATCATCCGAAACACTCGGTATAGTTGGATTTATATTTTTGAATTATGGCATGTGTAGGGTCTATACTTTATCATTTTGTGTCTTGAGCATTTACCAAATGAATTGGCTTGGGGTAAATCTCACACTTTGTATTAAGCCTTGAATGATGGCTAACATTCCTTTTTGAGTTTATAGAAGATGCATCATCATGGTTGCATGAATGTCTATTGTGGTCGAATTGATTATGGAAATTTTGCTTGTTTTGGTATTGGTTGGTTATAGCATGAAGATAGGTGAACAAGGGTGGTAATGAGGTTTGGCAAATAGTATTATATTGTCCACACGGGTAGACACACAGGCATGTGTCTAGGCAGTGTATGACACACGGCCAGCCCCAAGGGCATCTGGTCCGGCCGTGTGTCCCCTGCACGTAAAAATCTCAAGTCAGTATGCATGGTAATAATCATACGAGCAGAGACACAGTCGTGTGTCTCAGCCATGTGGAGGACATGGCCTGGCACACGGGCGTGTGCTTCGGTCGTGTGACTTTTTGGTTATGATGACGTCAAAAACAAAATGCCTCAGTTTTTGGACACGGGCCAAGACACGGACGTGTCGAGGCCGTGTGGGAAGACACGGGCCAGACATACGAGCGCGTGCCAAGCCATGTGAAAACCACAGCACCTTGAACTAAAAATTAAATTCCACACAGGCTAGGGACACGGGCGTGTCTTGATAGACACCAGGCCGTGTGAGCCACACGGGTCACCAACATGGCCATGTCAAGTTGATCGCACAGGCGTGTCACCTCCCACACGGGCGTGTGCCCCTGTCTTTAGTGAAAATTTCCAAATCTCTTTAAGAGATCCGGATTGATCCCGAATTGGTTTCAAAGTATATTTTGGGCCTTGTAGACCCACATTAGAGTTGTAAAGGTGAAATTTAAAAGGTTTTTAATTTGTTCACATTTTATGACTCGAGAAAGTTTGTACGCTTATGAATAAGTTAGTAATGCCTCGTATCCTGTCCCGGTGTCGGACACGGGTAAGGGGTGTTACAAAGACCATGTCTGGGACATCAACATTGTATTTGATTTTGTGTAAGACCCTTTCTGGGACAGTGGCATCTATATTTGATTACATGTAAGACCACGTCTGGGATGTTGGCATTGTACGAGCTTTTCGAGCTATCCAAGTATCCTTATTGATTCTGAACGGTTCAATAGGTTCAACGGGCAATCCGAGAAAAGAATGAATATATGAAATGTGTATCCGAATCAGGTACGTTTGAAATGTATACTATGTTTGAGAATAAAATGTAAGTACATGTGTAAGTGATGATATGTGATCTAAGTATAAGAAAACATGCTATATGTACAAATGAATTGGGAATGTTTGAAATGTATATGAACTATGTGGTTTGTGATAGTATTTGACTATGGAATATAAGTATTTTATGATGCTTATAGGTGTTATAGTATGAGTTTATTTGTATATGGCTTACTAAGCTTTTGAAAGCTTACTCTGTGTGTGTTTTCAAATGTTTTATAGATATCGTAGCTATCAGAAGCTCAGGGATGGTTGAGGATCATCACCATACTATCGAACTCTATTTTGGTACCTTTTGAAAATGTATATATTGAAGTATGGCATTTATAGGCTAAAAGTACTTGTATATATTTTGTAATGTGTATATCATGCCATGTGATATGGCTAGATTATGGTTAAACTTATGGTTTGATTTTGATATATGATATGTGATGCAAAAATGGCATATATGGTGTATATATATGACCTAGTGAGAAATGGTCAATTTGGTAAGTTGGTAATGTGATTTAGTTATATAAATGATATGATTTTGATATGAGAATGGATGTGAAATTTTGTTGTAAGAATATGTATGATTGAATGTGTTTGGTAGGTGATTATGATATAATTTGATTTGGATAATAAGCATGAAATTGGTTGAAAATTTGGTATAAAATGTTGTGGTTTGATGCTTGTAGGAAGGACCTAAAAATGGGTGGTATGTTGGCCTTGTAAATGGCCTATTTTTTCCCACATGGTCGCAAACATGAGCGTGTGCTAGACCGTGTGGCCAAGTCAGTTTTGAACATGGGCTAGGCACAAGGGCATGTGACTGGCCGTGTAACCCAAGTCAGTAGCCTCCCTAATTTTCACACGGCCTGGCACATGGGCGTGTCATGTGGCCGTGTGGACAAGTTAGTATGTATGCCCTGTTTTTCCACGGCTTAGACACATGGTGTGTCTAATACCATGTGAGCCACACGGCCTGTTCACACAGGTGTGTGACCTTTATAACTTTGAAAAATGTTTAAGTTTCGAAAAATTTTGTATGGGCTCGGTTTAGTCCCGACCCCTTTCTAAAGCATGTTTAAGGTCTCGTAGACCTATTAAAGGGACAATTGTGAATGATTATTATATGTTTTGATTATGTTATGCTTAAGTATATGTGAATGTTCTGATATGTCCGGTAATGCCTCGTAACCCTATTCTGGTGACAGATACGGGTTAGGGGTGTTACACAGATAGGAATAGTCATTATTGATTTCTAATTAGTTGCTTTCCTAGTTTATTAAGATTCCTAACTTTGTGGGATTGCCCTATTATCTTTCCTAGAATAATGGAATGAAATGTCAGTCATCCTAATATAAAGTTAGGTTGTATTTCCTTTATAAAAAGAGGAATTTTCCTGCACTAAATTCCTCATAGTACCAGAGCTAGGCTCTAAACCCTAAAATAGCATGGATACACAAACCATCTCCTCTTCGAAAGTCAATTTCAAGCCCAAGCAAAATCCTTCAGCCGATATCATCGAAAAACTCTCATATTCTTGTCACTAGTCACAAACTCAATGGTATTCAGTGGTCACAATCTGTCCTGATGTATATTTCTGGTAGAGGCAAGGATAATTATCTAACCGATGAGGATCTTATTCCAACAACAACAGATCTCGACTGTCGCACTTGAAAGATTGAAAATCACATGGTCATGTTATGGCTAATAAAATTCATGACCACGAAAATTGGAGAAAATTTCCTTCTCTACAAAAGAGCCAAGGAAATCTGGGATGTGACAAGAGAAACTTACTCTAGTTTTGAAAATACCTCTGAACTTTTTAAAATTAAAAACTCATCTTCATGATCTACGACAAGGTGAGATGACTATCACTCAATATTTCAACACAATAACCAGGTACTAGTAGCACCTTGATATGTTTGAAATATACCCTTGGAAATGTACAGATGATACAACATTACACAAAAAGATTGTTGATCAAAAGATAACATTCAAGTTTCTCCTTGGTCTCAATAAGGATTTGGATGAAGTAAGGGGGAGAATCTTGGGCAACAAGCCTCTACCTTCCATTCGAGCAACATTTGCTGAAGTCAGAAAAGAAGAAAGCGAGAAGAAACTAATGATGGTAGAAAAAATAAGTTTCCCAGTTGTTGAAGGCTCAGCCTTGTATATACATAACTCATCTCAGGATAATAAGCAAAGAAAAGGAAGACCATGGTGCAACCATTGTAAGAAACTTGGTCACTGTAACACCCCGAACCCGAGACCGACACCGGAGTCGAACACGAGGTGTTAACAGACTTTAAACCCCTTATAAAAATATTTCCCAGACACTGCCAATCTGCGTACTAGTCGCTTTAAAAATCATATCTTGAGTTTCACAAATTGAAAATCAGTTTTGTGATTTTTCCCCGAAACTAGACTCATATGCCCATCTACATATTTTTTTCTAGAATTTTTGGTCGGGCCAATTAGTACAGTTTATTAGTCAAATTCTCCCATGTTACAGGGATCGACTACCCTGACCTTTGCGCATTACGACTTGGATATCTCCTTGTACAGGGCTCCAATACTGATGCCGTTTGTTTCTATAGAAACTAGACTCAGAGAGGAATCTATCCATATATGGTATGACTCCTAATTATCTCTGGTTAATTTATAATGAATTTCCAAAGTCGGAACAGGAAATCCAGAAACCGTTCTGGCCCTGTCTCACGAGAACCTGAATATCTCTTAAGATACTGTCCGTATGATTGTTTCGTTACTTTCCTATGAAAGTAGATTCATCAAGGTTTGTTTACATAATTTATTCACTATTTAATTCCCTTCCTACTATTTTTAGTGATTTTCCAAATCTACATCACTGCTGCTGTCAGCATCTGCCTTTAAGGTAGACTTTACCTATTTCATGGTTTCCATGATTCAACTAGCCCTTTTTGCATAAATAGCACAATTTATGATAGTGATTAACCATTCCCATGGCTAATCCTTGTCAAGCATATCCACACGAATGATTATAACATTATACTCAAACACATATAAGCCATTTTCGCATGGCTATCCAAAATTATACAAGTCCAAAGGGTCCACGACCCACAACAAACGGGTAGTCCTATACATGCCATTTCGAAGTTCAACCAAAATTGTACCAAAAAGGGGCTTTGATAGTGTGGGCGACTTTGACTTCAAGATCCCGAGTCCAATAGCTGGAGAACCAAATCTATAAAACAGAGGAGCAATGAAACGGAGTAAGCAATTTATGCTTAGTAAGTTTTGAGCAAGGAATTCCAGCACAACAAAGTATAGCATTCATATAGCTAAACGGATAATTTCATATGCACAAATTTTCGATATCATACTTGCTTCACATTTCCAACCCTTATGTACATACACAAAAGATCAACTTAGCCAAAGGCCGGTAGCTCGTTTATCAACTGAGCGAATACTTATTTGTAAGGGCTCAACTAAATTCAAGCACATACGAAACATACCTCAATGTTGGGATGTTTCTAGAGCATTAACTGAAATTTTTTTACAGCAAGATCATTCATTCCCAAATCACGTACCTTCGGAATTTAACCGGATATAGCTCCTCGTTCAAATGCCTTCGGGACATAGCCTGGTTATAGTAATTCGCACAAATGCCTTCGGGACTTAACCCGGATTTAGTAACTCGCACAAATGCCTTCGGGACTTAGCCCGGAATTAGTATCTCGCACAAATGCCTTCGGATCTTAGTCCGGATTTAGTATCTCGCACAAATGCCTTCGGATCTTAGTCCGGATATGGTCACTTAGCACAAAGCCTTCGGGACTTAGCCCGGACATCATTCAAATAACCATGCACATTTAACAATAAATCATGGCACATTCGTATTTCGTTTTCGTTAGCAAAACTCAAACACAAGACACTTATCATTCTTGCAATTTTGGCTCAATAGCCACACACAAAGAGCATGATTTTGATTTGCTTAAAACATGATCTAATCAAATCTTAATTTAAGCTCTCTTACTCAAGAACTTACCTCGGGTGTTGTCGAACGATTCCGATAGCTATTCGACCACTTTTTCCTTCCCTTTATCGGATTTATTTCCCCTTTGCTCTTGAGCTTAATTAAACAAATAAATTGATTTAATCATTTGAGCATCGAAAAGAGGAACACAAGGCACTTAGCCCATATTTATACATTAGACATTAAAGTCACATATGTACGGAATCATGAATCAAACTCATCATTAGCTAATTTTTTTCCCCTTGGCCGAATATGCATGTCTATTTTGGGGCCGATTATATGCTTAATACTTCCTACAAGTATGGTCACTTGTATTAATTATAAATATCATCTTGTTCCAAGTTCAAAACTTGGCTAATACACACATATATACACTAGTAAAGCATCCTCTCCCTTTCCATCAATTTAACACATGCATTGCTCATTAACATACAAAAGTTATATTCGGCCTTAGCACACAACTTGCTAGCCGATTCTTCCCCATCTAGCAACCAATGCACATATGTGCTCACTCAAAAATGCTAAAAAAAAGAGAGTCAAGAATCATCAATCCACCATCACATGCATCATTAACAAGCTTCATATTTAGCATGCAATGGCATTAACACAAAATCCACCTAGGCCGAATCTTAACTCATCTTCATGCCTCATCACCACAACATCAAACATCAACCAAAAATGATGCATCCATGGCCGAGTGTCATTTCCATCACATAGCAAGATTTAGACCATGGGCTAGGTAGACTCAAGCTAACAACTAAAACATGCATGCATCTCATGGAACATCATCAAACATACCTTAGCCTAGCTACATGCATGGCCGAACCTCTTCAACCTTTCTTCTTCCTTCCTCCTTAAAACTTTTGGCCAAGGATGAACCAAAGGATGAGCACTTTTTTTTCTTTGTTTTTCTTTCTAGTTTCGGCAAAATGGGGGAGGGGAGAAACAACCACACACTTTTTTTGTTTTCATCATATTCCCTTTCATTATTTAATTTCCATGCTCATTATTTTATTTTTTTCCACCCATGATGCACCAACAAGACATGTCTATGACATGTCTTGCCCATCACACTTGGTCTACCATGCTTGTCATGGCCGGCCACTACTAATAGGGGGGAATTTGACATGCAAGTCCCCCCTTTTTCCACATGCTCTAATAGGTCCTTACGCATTGACCTATCACATTTTAAAATTTTCTCACATAAGTCCTATTTGATGAAATTCACTTACAATTAACAAAATTCAAACACGAAATTTTCACACGTGCACATGTACATATAATGAGCATAAATTATGACGGTTAATTATTTTTACGACTCGGTTTAGCGGTCCCGAAACCACTTCCCGACTAGGGTCAATTTTGGGCTGTCACAGTCACCTCAGAGAAACTTGCTTGAAATTACATGGGAAGCCTGCTGATTGGAGGCCTAATTGAGTATAGTAGGATCAAGACAATTGAGCAAATGTTGCCAACACTTTCGACAACAACAACACTAGCAAGGAAATCAATCCATTCACTTGAGAGGAAATTGAGGTATTGCTAGGGGTGTTCAATCGGTTAACTAACCTGAAATACCATTAACCAAATTAACAGATGCTTTTAAACCCTTAACAGTTAACCAAATTGAAATTTTATAAAAAAAATGATCACACCTAATTTTTTCAGTTAATTCGATCGGTTAACCGAATTAACAAAAAAAATATTTTTTTTATTTTTGGTTAAAACAAGTATAAAAATTAATCGAATTAACCGAATTAAAGTATTGAATCACTACACAATTTAAAACACTACATAAGTCTTGAAATTAACACATTATTAAAATGTAAGTCTTTAATATTCTCCATTTGTATCCATTTCTTCTCTCCAAAAGATCTCCATTTGCATTATACCTACAAAAAATATGTGCAAAAAAATGAGCATATAATAGAAATATATGCATTTAAAAAAATCAAATAATATAAACAAATGAATAGATTATAAGTTAACAAGAATAAGATAGTAAGCATATCCTTCAACTTAAGAAAGCTCATGAATTTAAGGTAGGCTTTGATGCATTCCAAGAAAAGTCTAAACATTGAATTGGTTAAATAAGTAGGAGTGATATGGTAAAAAAAATTGAAACTATTAAAATAAAATAATAAATATACCATTTTCAATCTTGTCAAGCTCTTGGATTTATTCTTTAATCTTTTTTATGTCTTCTTGCGATAATGATTTTCGAATCCAATCTTGAGTACACACAAGAGCTTGTACAATTTTAGGAGTTAAAGAACTCTTATATTGATCAAACATACCCCTCCTGGCGCTAAATGTAGACTCTGAAGCAATCATAGAAATTGGTATAGCTAACACATCTCCAACTATCTTAGAAAGAGGGAAATCTAAAGCTATTCACTTTCCACCACAATAAAATATCAAAATCTTCAACAAAATTTTCATTAGCCTCAGCTAGATATTTATCCAATTCAGATGTTTTATCCTCACCACCATTTTCCAACTCATGCTTTTTATACAAAGCTTGCATTCGCCTTTTCATTTTTTGTTGTGGTTCACCGAGAGAAACATGTGTTGGCACACTCGATTGGCTATAAGTACTATGAAGTGGAGGCTTATACTCATCAAACAATTCATACAAAAATTCCTTCAATTTTTGCATCATTTCACAAGCTTTTTTAGAACTAGACATTTCACTAAGTGCAAGTTCAATATACTTTAGTTTTTTTTCTATGATCTAAAACACAAGCAACAAACATAAGCAAATTCATATTATCAATATCACCCTAATACTTATCATACTTTTCTTTCATCTTGATGGCCATAACATTGAAATCAACATTAATATTTAACTGAACATCTCATAAAAGAGTATCAATTTTTGAAAGCTCATTAAAAAAATTATTGGACGTGAGATATGAAGTGACAAATATACGCAAAGTGACTTCATAAAAGTGTTCTAAGAAATTCGTCTAGTTTCTAACACTAGCCCAACCATCCGCACTTGGCCAATCCTCCCCCCTTTCAAGTTCAGCTCTAAAGTTTGTATCTTGCTCCTCAAATCTATCAAAAGCTCTTTCAAAGTTTTGAGCAATGTCTAACATTAAGTAGGTCGAGTTCCGCCTAGTACAAACATCAAGACATGATATCTTCTTGCACTCTATCTTTTCCACCATAACACATTCCTTAAAATTTTGTAATCTAGCTGGAGATTGTCTCACATATCTAACAACCCTCGTAACATGTTCAAAAAATTTATTCATTTCTTTTAAGCCTTCAACAACAATCAGATTCACAATGTGTGTCATGCATATCATATAAAGATATTTACCATTTTTAACTAAACCCCCTCGAGGGTTAAATTTCTTTCTCAAATAACCAATAGCAACATCATTTGAACTTGTATTATCAATAGTAACAATAAACAACTTATCAATCCCCCAATTCAACAAGCATTTCTCAATGACCATCCTAATGGACTCACTCTTATGACTAGAAATTGGACAAAAGTTTAAAATCTTTTTATTTAATTTTTAGTCGTTATCAATAAAGTGAACAGTAATACACATATAATTAACTCTTTGCAAAGAAGTCCATGTGTTAGTAGTTAAGCAAACTCTAGAACAAGAACTTCTCAAAAGTTGTTTTATCTTGACCCTTTATCTAAATAAAATTGATAAACATCCCATATCATAGTAGTCCGTGAAGGAATATAAAATGTAGGACATGCCACGAAGATAAATTTCTTAAAGCCTTTACTTTCAACAAACTTGAAAGGTATTTCAATCACAATCATTTGTGCTATGCTTTTTGATCAAATCTCCAAGTTTAAAGATGCCCTTCCACCCCTTTTCAACTCCCTTTCTAGGTAAAACTAGTTGTCCTTGGCTAGTGTAAATAACATTACTAGGATCTTTCTTACGTGAAGCAATATGATATTACAATGACCCTGTACAATTTTTTTTCATATCACAACAAAATTCTTTTTTAGAATAATTACATTTAGCCATACTTGCACCCTCACTATTAATAATCTTAGTGAAGTGAGGCCAAACTTCTGACCTTTGAAGAGTGGCTTTTCTTTTCCCAGTAGTCCCCTTTATTAGGCTTGAAGCTTCAATTCTCGAATTTTTAGAATCTGTAGAAGTAGGAGGTGTAACACTACCCTTAATAAATGTTAGTTCGGTGGACATTCTACAAGAAAAAAATTATATAATAAATTAAAACACATTTATAATATTAAACATATTTTGATGTTGAGTTTTAGAGAAATAAAATATTATTTGTCTTTTGATGTTAAGTTCGACATATACTATTACATATTTTGTTTGACTTATTTTCCTTCATTTAATTTGGCTTGTTTATGCATAAAATCATATATAAATCAATTTTAATTGGATTAACACCATTCATATATGAGTGTTAAATTTATGTGGGCGAGGAAAAAAAATCCCTCAAAATCACATTCCCTTACATGATTTGGTACATTGAATTTCTTTTCGTCAAGCTTATGAAAAGATCAAATCTTAGTTATTATTATTATTGAAAGAAAGTATGTTATTTTCTTGCCTACTGGACTAACAAGCATCTATTATATATAAAAAAGAAAAAAAATATAATTGTAAAATAAAATAGAAAAAGGAGACATTTCAAATTTAATAATTATGTAATAAATTTAATATGATTTTCATTGAAATAGTAAAATTGAGGAGTGAATGTTATGGTGTTTTTTTGTTCAAACCTCCTCAAGATTTCATAAATCATAAATTATAAAACCAAAACAAAAGCAATATCAATGTTAAGTTGTTAACCCACAAAATAGGCAAGACCACAAAGTCCAATCCAAAATAAACCAAAAAAAATAAACCAAACCAAAAACAAAACAAAATTCATAAAGCAGAAGCAAATAAACTAAGAAAAAAAACATGAAACACCAAAAGCACTCCTCCAGTCAGCAAATTAGCTGGCGCCCACTCCTTAGAAAATATCCCACCCTCGAAACTTGTCGATACCAATTCCCAAAACCAGCAACCTTCCATAATCCATCCCATTTACTGTTTTTTCTTCTCCCCAAACCCTATCTCATCTTCTACTGTCAATCTAGTTCCCTCCTTCTCTGTCCCCATAATCCATCATCAACAACCACTAACACACTTCCTGTAACACCCCTAACCTTTATTCGTTACCAGAACAGGTTACGGAGCATTACTGAACTTTTCAGATCAAATACGAACATTACATATCATACTAACATATATATAATAAATTAATTAAATTGTCCCTTTTTATGAGCTCTCGAGGCCCGAAATATGTATTAGAAACAAATCGGGTACTCAGAGAATTTTTTTTCGAAAATATCAAAAATTTTCATAGAATTAAAGGACAAACGCCCATGTGTCTGGCCGTGTGGACTCAAAATGAACCTTAAACAACAAGTTTACCATTCCTTGCAATCTTGAACACTAAGCAACTCAAAAACCACTTATTCAACCAATTCAAAACACAATTAAACAGTTCAAAACATGTCAAAATAGACATCCTAGGTGCCTAACCAATGTACCCTCATAGGTACCACAATTTTATTATCAAAGCATATCTTCAAAACATCAATTTAGTCTATATTATAAATCTACCAAATTCCATCAAATTATACCAAACCCATGAACAATTATGCACTAGTCTAAAACATACCATTTTATAACCTTATCATAACATATACTCATATATATCATCAACTAATATTAACTTAAAATCTTGTTTACAATTAACTATAAAATAGTTAACATTTAGACATCGTAGGTACATGCTGACACAAAAAGAAATATACATCACCACGTTTTGAGTTTGGGATCGTTGATGGATGCTGAATCGATGATCAACCCTTAAGTACCTAACCTGCGCACGGAAAACAAAAAGTATACTGAGTATAAATTCAGTGGTATTTCTATAATCCGAATACTTTAAGTAAAATAATATAACATGCACATTAAATCATACATTAACATTAGTCATTCAATTTATCAATTTATTCATAATACATTCAATTCTCATCATTTGTTATCTCAAATAACTTTTCACAATATGTCACACAATTGATATATCTCATTTCCATTTCAAATTTGGAATTATCAAATACCTTTCATAATATCACTTCTTTTAATTACCCCTATTAACATAACTCAAACTCGGACGAATACATGGATCCAACCAAAACACACCAGTTTGGTACCTAGTGCCTTATAGGATAATTCGAAGTGATAATTTAACACATAGTGTCTCATCGATTAAACCGAAGTAAATTGGTATCCAGTACCTCATCGAATTAATCCGAAATAATAGATTGACACTGTAATATCCTGAATTAGGGCTTAATCAGAATAGTGGTTTCGTGACCATAAATCCGAGATAGAAATAATTATTTTACAATGATTTTGATGTTTATGATATGATTTCATGATTGTGTGAAAATTTCGTGATGAAATTCTATGCCTAAAGTGCTTAAATTGAAAGTAGGGACTAAATCGAATAAGTTGCAAAACTTGCATTCTAGAAGTTTTTAGTATGAAATTGTTTTGGAATATTAATGAGGAGGTCTTAAATAGCAATTTGACCAATTTTAAGTTCATGGAAAAAATTAGGACATGGAAGGAATTTTTGGAAAGTTTAGTAGTAAGGGTATTTTGATCATTTAGTTATTAAAATGAATTAAAAACAAAATTAAAAGCCAATTTTTGTCCATCTTCTTCATTAGGCCGAAATTTCAAGGGTTCTCCATATCTAGGGTTTGTTTCAAGCTTCCAAGCTCCATAGTAAGTGATTCCAAGCCCCGTTTTTAATGTTCTTTACGTTTTTGGAATCCCGGAAGCTCGATTAAGCTTATGCTAGCAATAATTCAACCTAGGGTTTATATTTGGAAAAATACCCATAGGTGAAATTTGTCTATTTTGATGTTTTATGATAGAATATGGGGTTTAAAATTATGTTAGACAACTTGTGCTACTCGGTTTTTAGTGAAAACGAGTAAAAGGGCTTAATCTGCAAAAATACCTAATAGTCAGAATTATATGTTAGAGAGAGAATTTGATGTTGCCATAGAAGGGAAAAGTGATCAGCATGTTATAAAACATAAGAATAAGGAATAAAGTTTAATTCCCGAGCCTAGGGGCAAAAGTGTAATTATGCAAAAGTTTAGGGGCAAAAGTGTAATTTTTAAAAGTTCGTATTAAATGCTGTTTTGATAAATGTATGTATTAAATAAGATTAATTTGGTATTATAGATCAAGAAAAACGAGATTCAAGTCGTGATCGAGGAAAAGAAAAGATTGTGGACTAAATTACAAACTCTTTATATTTTGGTACCAAGGTAAGTTCATGTGTAAATAATGTAGCATAATTGTTATTTTTAAGTTATTGATGTTAATTATATAATATGCTGATTTTTAATCGTGAAATATTATGCTTTGTGGTTAATATTGAGTAATATGCAAATTATGTTTACTACTTGATAAATATGAATTGCTACCGAGTATCGGTTCCGATATTCCATGGAAGACGGAAAATGTGAGATTGAGGGAAAAAGCCCGTTTGAACCTTAGGAATAGATTAGGATACAAGTGACATGTCACTAGGATGGTTGAGCATCCGAACTCATTGAGTTGAGTTCGAGTTCACTTATGGATGCAAATGTTCGAACTCGTTGAGTTGAGTCCGAGTTCGTGAGATGTAACTAGGCATCCGAACTCGTTGAGTTGAGTCCGAGTTCATTTATGGATGCGAACGCCCGAGCTCGTTGAGTTGAGTCCGAGTTCACTTAGGGGCGGGTTACATGATTTATTGATTACATATGTGGCACTTATGTGCAAATTATCCATGTATCCGAGTTATATTCCGATGTGTTCAACGGGTGAAATTTCTAGTTTAATGGAAGAGCACTTAAGATATAAGTGATGTTTTGGGTAAGTGTTGTGAAATGGACACTTTGGACAGGTATGTTCTTAACCCTCGGGTTGAAAATAGATACAACAACGATAAGGTGGTAAGATGATGAATGATGTTTAAAGATGTGATATATGTTTTAGTGGTACCATGCTAAAGTTGTTTGGTATATTTGTATTGTTATGTTACTTGTTATTTACATATGAACTTACTAAGCATTTATGCTTACTCCTTCCTTTTCATTCACTGTAGTTTTGAACAAGCCGGCTCAGGAATCGGGACAGGTCAAAAGTTCGATCACACTATCCAAAGGACTTTTATCTTGGTAAATGGCTTGTACAACTACTTAAGTATGGCATGTATAGCAATATACCTATTTTGTGTAAATAATTTTATGATATGGCCATGTTTGGTTGAGAAAATGTTTGATATTGATAAGTCATGGTGATGGCTAATTTAGATCATGTTTGATATCATGGAAGTTTAACAGGTTATCTAGTTCATAAAAATTCATGGAAAGATGAAACTTGCCTTAAAACAGAATATTGCTGCAGCAATGACAAGAATTTGAAAAATCACTAAAAATAGTATAAATAGAAATAAATGATGAGTAAGTTATGAAATTGAAGCTTAATGAGTCTATTTTCATATGGATTGAACAAAACAGGAATATAAATTATATTTTATGAGATATTTAAACTTTTGCAAAACAGGGCCAGAGTGATTTCTGGATCCCCTATTATGAATTTAAAAATTCATAATAAATTTTACTAAAATAATTAGAAGTTGTTATTTATATGTACAGATTCCTTATTGAGTATAGTTTTAATATAAACAAACCTCATAGTCATTGAAATTTTGTATAGAGATATATCTGATTCGTAATACACAGAGGTCAGAGCAGTCGAACCCTGAAACAGGGGATACTTTAATTAATAAAATGTACTAATTGGCCCAATAAAAAAATTCTAGAAAACAATTAGTAAATAGATATATGAGTCTAGATTCAGGGAAAATTTACGGATCTTGATTTCGAGTTTTGTAACTCGAGATATGATTTTTCTTGTAACTGTGACGCGAGTAGCTAGAAAGCTGTGAATGTAGAAACAAATGATTTGAAGTTCTTAAATTGATAAATTATGTTCGGTAACCCCTCAAGCTCGACTCCGGTGATGGTCTCGGGCATGGGGGCGTTACAGACACCTAGTGTCTCATCGACTCGAGGTCAAAGTAATTCCTGAACTCTTCCAATCCTATGGCATGTCATCTATATCCGACTCAGTCCGATATAGTTAATTGGGTTTCAATTCATTTTTCAAATGCCACAATCATCCAATATTCAAATATCACATTAATCACAAATTCACATACATTCAATTCAATATCAAAATGCTAATTACTCACCTCATTCACTTACCATTATCATTAAATAAAAAATACAACAAATAATATTTAGATTCGGATTATAGAAATACAAACCAGAATTTCCGAGCTACTCATCGTCGACTTTATCTTTTCCTTTCTCAGCTAAGGTTTCCAGCACAAAGTTAGCTTCAGAATTGAAACAATTAAAATTCATCAATACAATACAATTCAATTTCGCATTGAATATTTTAATTTTTATCCAACATTTGCCTAAATTCCAATTTAGTCCCTAAACCAAGACTAACTTTATTTCTTTACAATTTATCCTATAATTTCATTCAATTCCCACTTTAAACTAAATTTAACTCTCAATTTCACTTAAATCCCTAAATTTCAAAATTTTCAAAATTCAGTCCCTATTGCTCAAAACTTATAATTTATTCTACAATTCAGTCCTTTTTCATTTCTAACTTAAAAATCTATCAATTTAGTCCCTAATACTCAAATTATTCAACATAGACAACATCTAAAAATTCAATAATTTCTAAAATTTTGACATAGGTCAAGTAGTATTTAATACTGAGATTCTAAAAACATAAAAATTATAAGAAAATGGACTAAATTGACTTACCAATTAAGCTTTGAACTTTGAAATCCCTAACTTTTCTCCTTTTCTTTCTTTTTCTTCTCTGTTTCGTTTTAACTTTGTTTCTTTTTCTATTCTTTTTCTTTTATTTGTTTTGTTTATTTATTTAATTATTATAATATAATATAATATAATATAATATAATATAATATAATATAATATAATATAATATAATATAATATAATATAATATAATATAATATAATATAATATAATATAATATAATATAATATAATATTCTTAAGTATTAAGTAGTATAATTTATTATTTTATACATATGTATATTATTTTTACCCATGTAAACACCAACTCCATACACTTGTTACAAATAGGTTAAATTGTTTATTTAGCCCCTTTTATTTTCTTTAATTTATAATTCAACTTCTAAACTATATGCAATTTATTCCCTATTCCTAACTACTCTTAAATCATGCAAATTCATCTAATCAAGACCTAATTAACTAACTTCGTAAATATTATTTACGAATCTGTTTTATGAAAACGGAGACCCGAACATACACTTTCCGATTACCCGTGACTATTGGGTCGTTACACTTCCACTTAGGTAACTTTCCGTTTCATTTTCTTGTCAATCAATGGCTAAATTATGTGCTAAGATATTAGCAAATCTAGGTATGTGTTTGAACTGATATTATAAAAAGATTTTACATTTTATAATTTGATAATTAAGTTGAAACTGTAACACCAATTCGATATAACATAACAAAAAGCATATGTAAAGCGAATCCTTTTATTGGGTCAAAATAACAGAGTAACCCAAGAGATCTGTTCTTCTTAAGCAGGTCTGTTAATGATATCCATATTTAGCCTGTGTGAGTGTCTTCTAATTTCACCTTTTATCATTCACAATGCCACTTAATTGGACTTGGAAATCGTGTTTGAATAAAATTTTCTATCATGTTATAATTTCACCCATTTTCACCCCAAATTACTATCTATTCCATCTTTCTCATCCCTACATTCAGACACCACTTAATAAGCAAATTCCTTCCAAACTTCATCTCCCGACAATGGCTGCTAAAATGGATGTGGATAAGAAAGACGGACATTACTAAGAAGCAAGGACTTACAAACTTGACAACAAATACAAGCATGAGAGGAAAAGCCTACCTCAACTCGCCGATGATGGTGACCTGGTAGATGTCGGACGGTGTGACTGGTGGGCGTCAGACAATTCACAAAGGAGACTAGTAGCGGCAATAGAGAGATTTTGGGAGATTTCAAATTAGGTATTTTGAATTTTGATGGTTAGGGTCTTAGGGATTTCATTATTTCTATTGTGATTTTTAGTTCGACTTTTAGTTTTAGGATTTTTATTTTTATCTATTAAATTATTTGTTGTTTTTAGGATTGGGTTAGATTGGGTACTTGGGTTTATATATATTGGATTGAGTTTAGATTATGTTTATATTGGATTAGGTTTGGGTAGGTAATGGGCTAATATTTATATATTATAATTTTATTTATTAATTTTTTTAGTCAAATCGAAAAAATTCGGTTAACCAACCGGTTTTGAACTGAATTAACCGTTAACCAAAAACCCAAAAAATTATTAACAGACCTCTGACCGAATTAATTCAGTTAACTGATTGATTAATTAAATTCGATCAGTTAACCAATTTTTTTTATTTTACCTGAATTTTGCACACCCCTAGGTACTGTAGAAATTACTCGGATAGATATCACCCACTACTAAACTACATACAAGCATGCTAGTACATCAATGTACATTTTCTTTTACTCATATTGCAACAACCATAAAATTAAAACCATGGATAGTTGATTTTGGAGCTTTAGATCACATGACCGGAGACATCAATGTATTCCACAAGTTCAATCCATATTGAAGCCCCTATACAGTATGAATAGTAGATGGATCACTCTCAAAAGTGGTAGCAATTGGATCAGTCAAATTGACAAAGGACTTTCTTCTCTCATTTGTCCTTTATGTTCCAAAATTAGATTGCAATTTGATTTCTATTAGCAAACTCATCCGTGACTTGAACTGTGTGACTAAAATTTATCCAAATATTTGTGAATTTCAGGAAGTAGATTTGGGGAAGGTGATTGGCAGTGTTGAAATATGTGTGGTCTCTACTTGGTCAAAGGGAACTCTCCTCTATATGGACAAGTTCATTCAAGTTGTATTTCTAACTCTTTCTCTAATTCTATTTCTATTTAAAATGAAAATCAAGTCATGTTATGGCACTTTAGCCTTGGTTACCCAAATTTTCTATACCTTGAAAATTTGTTCCCTATTTGTTCATCAATAAAAATTCAAAGTTTTTTTCATTGTGAAATATGTCAACTTGCTAAACACAAACGACATGTTTATCCTAGCATTCAATATAAGCCTTCACATCCCTTCTCTATAATTCATAGTGACATTTAGGGACCTTTATGAGTGAAAAATATTAATGGGGCTCACTAGTTCATACCTGTCACGGACGATCATACTAGAATCATAGGGTGTTTTTTATGATAGAAAAATCTGAAACTGGGGAAATCTTTAAGACTTTTTATTCCATGATTCACACCCAGTTTAAAAACAAAATTCAGATTCTTAAGACCGATAATGGCAGGGAGGATTTTACATCAGCCTTGGGTTCCTATTTCACAAATTAACGAATTATTCATGTGAGTTCTTGTGTAGGCATCCCTCAACTAAAGAGGATAACTGAAAGAAAAAATAGACACTTACTTGAGGTAGCTATATCACTTATGTCTACTGATCATGTACCTAAACACTTCTGGGGTGAAGCCATCCTTATTGCCACGGGACCTCGTGAAGTCGTCCTACAAGCCTTTCCTCATGCTAAATCTTTTTCTTCTGATTGTCCACTTAGAGTCTTTGGTTGTTCAGCATTTGTTCACATGCACCAACAACATCGAACAAAACTTGATCCCAAATCAGTTAAATGCATTTTCCTCGGATATTCTTCTAATAAAAAAAGGGTACAAATATTATTCATATGTTACTCGAAAGATGTACAATTCCATGGATGTCTTATTTTTTGAACACTAATCCTATTTTTTCAAATCTGAAATTTAGGGGGAGAACTTGAGGGAATTTCAGCTTTAGGACATTCTTCAAGACATTCCATCTATGTATGTTTCACCCTAAAGTGTCAATCCAGTATCCTTACTCGCTTCCTAGTTCTCAAATATCTTACCTCTTTCAAGTCCTCAAAATTTGAATGTCCATACACACCATTCGAGTCTTAGTTCCATGAGGCCTCTAAATCTGAACTTGGTGGAAATCATCAATAACTTCGTGTCTATTCTAGAAGAAGACGACCTATTGAAAATCTAGAGAATGACATTCAAATCAGAGATTGTCAAAAACTTGAACTATAGTCTCCTGTTCAGAATTTCATACTGGTATGGATTCTTCAACTCGTGAGCCTATTGTTCTTTTTATTGATGATTCTGATTTTCCTATTGCTCAAAGAAAGGGTGTCCGAACATGTACAAACCATCCTATTGAAAAATATGTGGCATATGGGAAATTACTACCATCATATAAAGCATATATTTTAGCAATTGATAATATAAAGATACCAAATTCAATGCAAGAAGCCTTGAAAAATCTAGCATGGAAAAAAGGCTGTTGAGGAAGAAATCAAGGTTCTAGATAGTAATGGAACTTGGACTCTTATAGAGTTACCTCAAGGGAAGAATTTAGTGGGTCGTGAGTGGATATTTGTAGTTAAGCATAAAGCAGATGGAAGTATCGAGAGTTTTAAAACCAGGCTGGTGGCAAAAGGCTTGAATTTGTCATATGGAATCAATTATCAAGAAACCTTTGCACCTGTTGCCAAGTTAAACACAATTTGAGTATTGTTGTCACTAGTAGTAAACAAAGACTGGCCCTTGTACCAACTAGACATAAAAAATGTCTTTTTGAACGGAGATCTTGAAGCAGATGTTTACATGGAAATACCTCTAGGCTTAGAAAACTCTTCAAACAACCATCAAGTGTGCAAGCTGAAGAAATCATTGTATGGGCTAAAACAATCACCTCGTGCCTAGTTTGATAGATTTTTCCAAAATAGTAGTAAAAAATGAATACAATCAATGCAGACAGATCATTGCTTATTTTTGAAATCCTCATCAAAAGGTAAAATTGCTATTCTCATTGTTTATGTCGATGTCATCATTCTAACTAGAGATGACTCAGAGTAAATTATCAAACTGAAAAGATTACTTGCTGCTGAATTTGAAATTAAAGATCTTAGCACTCTTAGATATTTCCTAGGCATAGAGGTTGCTCGATCTAAGGCAGGAATTGTTATATCCCCAAAAAAGTGCATCTTATATTTGCTAAATGAGACTGGCATGCTTGAGTGTAAACCTACAGAGACGCCTATGGATCCCAACCTAAAGTTAAAGAAAAATGTGAAAAATGTAACAGTGGAGAAAGGGCAATATCAAATACTAGTGGGCAAATTGAATCTATTTCTCACATACGAGGCTAGGCATTTCATTCTCAGTTAGTGTTGTTAGCCAGCACATGAATGATACATATGAGGAACATTTAAAGGCTGTGAATCAAATTCTCAGATACCTAAAAATGACACCAGGCCATGGTTTACTCTTCAAAAAGAGTGAAAGTCATGATATATAAGTTTACACTGATGCAAGTTGGGCTAGAGAATTGACTGAAAGAAGATCAACAAGTGGTTACTGCTCCTTTGTTTGGGACAATCTTGTTACATAGTGAAGCAAAAAGTAGTCTGTGGTGTCAAGAAGTAGTGTAGGATCAGAACATCATGCTCTTGCTTTGGACATTTGAGAAGGAATGTGGATCCATAGATTACTAAAAGAATTAAGTTGATTTTAAGGACCAAATAAAATTACATAGTAACAATCAATCTGTCATAAGCATTGCTAAATATCCAATTCATCACGACAAAACCAAAAATGTGAAAATTGACAGACATGTCATTTTAGAGAAGGTCAACAATGGAATAGTGCAACTGAACTACATCACTGCTCAACTGCAACTTGCTAACATTCTCACCAAAGCTCTTCTAAGAATCAGCTCTCTATGAATTCAACTCCAAGATGGGATTGTAACATATACACCCCAGCTTAAGGGATAGTGTAGAAAAGAGCCAAATTAGCCTGTACACATTAGGAATTTACGAATATACTGTAATATGGTAGATTAAGATTTATTATTTAATTTCCTAAGATAAATACGATCAGTCATTATTAATTTCTAATTATTTGCTTTCCTAGTTTTTTTAAGATTCCTAACTATGTGTGTAACACCCCTTACCTGAGACCATCGCTGGAGTCGAGCATAAGGCGTTACTAGACTTATCTTACTTGTTTGGGGAATAAAAAAAATTACTTTGAAAAAAAATTAATTCGCTCACATTCATCCAATAAATCCATAAAAAAAGGCCCTCGAGGCCTTAAAACATGCAATTGGAACTGTTCGGGACCAAACCGGGAACATTAAAAATTTTTCGATTACTTACACAAATCAAAACAATTTATTTCCCCATTCATAATAAAACTGTCCATCCACGTAACAGTCACTAAATTAATTATAACTTGAGTTACGAAACTCAAAATTTATATCTATAAATTTTCCTGAAACTAGACTCATATATCTTCTTACCATAATATTTCCAGAATTTTTGGTTGTAACACCCCAAACCCGGCCTGGAAGTTTGGCTCGAATCTGGCGTGCCACATTGAAGTGTTTTTCGGAAACCATGTTTCCATTAAAAACCCTTCTTAATAATTAAAAACCTATACCCTTTTTAAACCTTGTTAGAAAACCTCAGCTGAATAACATTCTTAACAACTTTGTAAAAAATCCTAACAGTTGCGGAAGCTTAATTTAAAAACAATTGCGGTTACGTGATGTTTTGAACAACAGTAGTTGCTTTGGAAAACCGTGTTCTAATACTAGCAATTATAAGAACAATAAATAAAATTCCAAATTTGAAATCTAGAAAATTACAACGGCTTTACTACAACCCACATAAAACATTTAAAAGCAATAATCAAAACTATAACATAAACAGTGTGTGTGGCTTCCTCCGAGCCCCTCGCAGCCCCGATCCGTCTAAGGCTGGAAATTACCTGAAAGGTTAATAAACGGGGTGAGTTTACGAAAACTCAGTGTGAAATCCCCTACTATATAAAAGGAACAGTCAGTCATATAAAAGAATTAAAAGTTGGCCCCAGGCCTACTTACAGTTTCAGTATCAATTGTGCATTAGCCCATTTTAACAAAAAGTACCAGATGGGCTTTAACCCATTACAGAATAAGAAACGTTATCAAAACTAGAATCAGAATCAGAATCAGAATTAGGTGACAGAATTAGAATCAGAATCAGTATCAGGTAACAGAATCAAAATCAGAATCAGTATCAAGTAACAGAATCAAAAATCAGAATGTGAATGCAATCCCAACCCAATCCAGCCTATAGCCAACCGCTACACTCCACCCGTACCAGCCCTACACTCCAAGTGGGGAATAGCTCAACCCACCCAGCTCTACACTCCACAGTTGCAGTATTGCTGCTCAGTTATCAGATATTGTGACAGAGTCACCAGATACAGATATTGTGGCAGAGCCACCAGAACAGATATTTGTGGCATAGCCACCAGAAACAGATAATGTGGCACAGCCACTTAACAGAATACGTGGCACAAAGCCATTGATAACTACATTATGTTAGGCACATAGCCATCAACTAGAGTAACATAACCGGCACACAGCCATAGGTAAATGTGATCGACACAGAGTCGTCAATAACCATATATTGGCACATAGCCTTAGGCAAATACGTTTGGCACACAGCCATAATCAGGTTGGCACAGAGCCATATGTAGGTTGAGACAAAGCCATAATCAGAAGGCTTTAAGCCATCGGTAGCTGTATCATGTTAGGCACATAGCCATCAGCGGCGGTAATATAGTCGGCACACAGCCTCGGGTAAATATGATCGGCAAACTCAGCCATTGATCGGTCCACAGTCATCTTTGAGCGACCCGTGCGACCTTATCAAATCAGTACGAATATACAGCTCTTAAGCCTTCGGTGGATCCATAGTCGTCAAGCAACCATGCAATCCTAACAGATCAAATCTTCCTCCGTACAAAATCCCAACCCATGCAACATGTCATGTATGTAGAATGTCAAGCCCATATTTGAATCAAACAATCACAGTCAAGTCATTCATATACCAACATATATTCACAATCAAATTCGTCAACCACACAGTCCAAGTTAGTCACTTAGCCACAAGGGAAAAAACAGTCATTTAACACCTTAGGGCCAAAATGGTAATTTTACCCCACAAGGTATCTCGGTAATTCCACCCTACAGGGGTATTTTAGTAATTCTACCTTATAGGGGTATTTCGGTAATTCTACCCTACAGGGGTATTGCGATAATTCTACCCTATAGGGGTATTTCAGTAATTTTACCCTACAGGGGTATTTCGGTAATTCTACCCTATAGGGGTATTTCGGTAATTCTACTCTACAGGGGTATTGCAATAATTCAACCCTATAGGGGTATTTCGGTAATTCTACCCTATAGGGGTATTTCGGTAATTCTACCCTACAGGGGAATTCCGGTAATTCTACCTTACAGGGGTATTTCGGTAATTCTACCCTACGGGGGTATTGCGATAATTCTACCCTACAGGGGTATTTCGGTAATTCTACCATACAGGGGTTTTTCGATAATTCTACCCTACAGGGGTATACCGGTAATTCTACCCTACAGGGGTATTTCGGTAATTCTATCTTACAGGGGTATTCGGTAATTCTACCCTACAGGGGTATTCCGGTAATTCTACCCTACAGGGGTATTGCGATAATTTTACAAACCAGGAGTATTTTGTTGATTTTATAAACCAAGGGTATTTTGGTGATTTTATAAACCAAGGGTATTTCAGTAATTTTACAAACCAGGGGTATTTTGGTAATTTGGTAAACTAAAGTATTCTAAACAGGGATAACAATACGAATGGCCCTAAAGCCTATTCTCGGCACAAATGGGCCCACACGCTCGTGTGGCCCTTTTAGCCCAAATCTGGCCATAGATATGAGATTCACCTAGCCTAGTCCAATATTTACTACACAATCAAACAACTTATCCAATTGGGCTCGTAGGCCCATTGGGCCCACATGGCCCATTTCGGCTCATCGCGGCCCGAAGTAGCCATCCTACAGCTAGAGTAGCGAGAAATACACACCTGATTGGAGGCTGGAGTTAATCCACGTTCTGAGCACTCTTAGCCGACGCCTAACCCAAACGAGCATGCCATAAAGCGAAAGGGATCAGCCAAGAAAGGTACCTTTACTCTCCTCATGGTTCTCTTTATTTAAAGCCAACTTTGCATCCATTCTTATGTTAGCTTCCTGATGTGGGATCCCTCCATCATCAGAGTTTAAATTCAACACCAACTCTTGCCGCCCCCTGTTAGCAAAATAAATGCTCTTTGCTTGCCATGGAATTCGAACCCTGGACCGCCTTGCCACCTCTATGACGCAACCTTCCTGCCTCTTATGTGGCACTACTTTGCCACTAGACCACAAGGCTTTTTGTGGCACAATTTCCCCAACAATATTCTTAAGGCCTACCTACTACACCCAGGGTTTGATTCACCTTAAACCAAAATTTTTTGCTAGAGTCCAGATTTGAACCCAGGACTTCTTCAACACTTCTCAGCACACTTAACCACTAAAACAAGCCTTCATTAACGAAATTTACAAGTACAACAAAATATTATAAGCTGCCTTCAACCGCTCCCACGCTCAAGGCCCAAAACTTCTAGGCCCAAATTCAGGGTGTTACAACTCTCCCTCCCTTAAAGAAATTTCGTCCCTGAAATTTCCGTCTCATAGGGTAGTCGTGTAACATCTACCCCACTACGTTACCACTGCACACTCTGATCCTACTATCACTATCACACTTCAACTAGAACTTGAAACATCTCATACATACAACACTTATTCACAGAAGCAGCCACATATTTATCACACATATATACAATTTCTATATCCAAACATCACATCCACATAAAATAAATACCAAATTTAAATTCAGACCAATATCTAAGGAATCCATAGTATTTCAATTTCTAAACAGACAAAATGTAACGCCCCAATTTTCGCGAATTCTGTGAATGTTGGCATAGGTTTAATTATGCTAGTGGGCCTCTAGAAAGCCCAAGCTTAAGATAGAACTCGATAATTTTAGTTAATTTTTGTTCCATAAGAAAAAGGGAGTGAAATTATGAAATAGGACCTATGTGAAAATGTTTGAAAATGCTATAGGCTAATTTTTAGTGGCCAAATAAATAGTAGTGCAAAATAGGAGGATTTGCATGTCAAATTCCCCACTTTTAATGTAGTGACCGGCCAAGGTGATGGATAGTTGATAATGTATGCATTTTAGCATTTCAATAGTTAATGGATGATGGGCATTAGCATTTTAATAGTTAATGGATGATGGGCATGGTAAGCATTATGGGCATATTTTTATTGGAATTATGGCATGAGTATGGCACAAATATTAGTATATCATTTATGTGTCATAAAATGTTGAGTGATAAGAATAACAAAAGGAAGTAAAGGAAGGTTTTTGTTCATTCTTTGTTCTTCATAGCCGAATTTGAGAGAGAGCAAATAGGGGAGGAAACCCTTGAATATTCGGTCACTAGGAGGGGGAAAAATTGAAGGTAAGTTCTTGGTACTTTGCTTCTATCTTGATGTTCATGAGTTCTTCTTGATTCTACCCGAACTCATGAAGCATATTTTGGTTTTTGGTTGTTGTTTCATGTTCTTTTGATGAAAAATGGAAGATAGGTGAAGTTGAGCCAAACAAATGATCATGCATGTGCCTTAGATGCTAAAGGGAAAAATCGGCTAACATGTTGTGCTTTAAAATGATGAAATGGAGATTATGCTTAAGTAAAAATCATAGATATGTGATGATTGATTGGTGATATACATGTTTAAATAACATGCATGCAAGATAGGTGTATGAAAGAGTGATTTGGTAATAAATCTGCTTGGGACAGCAGCAGTAACGTGACTTTGGAAAATCACCATAAATTGTGGGAGATGAATTAGAAGCTGAATAAATTATGTAATTAAATCATAATGAGTCTAGTTTCAAATGAAATAAACGAGAACATATTTTGAATTCTGTACAATGAGAAATTTGATTTGTAATGAAGAGTGGTCACATTAGTCAAATAGTGAAACATGGGAAACTTTAAGAAAAATCTGGTATTGATTGGCCATACCAAAAATTCTGAAAATTTTATAGATAGAAGATATATGAGTCTATTTTCATGGAAAATTAACGGCACTTGATTTGGAGTTTCGTAGCTCCAGTTATAAATGATTTAGTGACTGTTGCTCAGGAAGACAGCTTACAGTGAAATTATGGTTATGTGGTAAAGATTGACAAAAAATTGTTAATGAGTTGCTTATTGATTTCTTATAAGCTTACTATGATCTGTAGGTGTGGTTGGCCGAATATCGTAAGGGGTTAATACGTAGTTTGTATTTGAATAGTTAGATTAACGTGTTAGTAATCCAATTGTAGGCGGTTCGTGTGTGGATCTTGTCAGCATATCGTCGCAAACAGGTGTGTAACTAACACCCTCTTTCTTAGTCTAGATCGGCAAAAGTCGAAAAGCCGAAATGCCGAAAACCAGTATTTTGTAGATTTGCGAGTGTGCAAATGCTCGTGAGGTAAATCGATTAATGTTTTTGGTAAGCTGCAATGTTTGGACTGCAAAGTGCATGATTTCTGTGCCCTGATATTTTTGGGCTTAATGGGCCAAAATTGGAATGATGGGCCAACGGGCCCAATTCGGTAAGAACCCTCGGTAGTGATCCTGTTAGTACGTGAAAGGTAGGAATATGCATGAAAAACCCTAAAATAGATAAATTACTGAAATACCTTTAAAAGTGGAAAATTTACTGTTTTACCCCTAGGAGATAAATTACCGAAATACCCCTAGGGTTAAATTGACCTAAATGCATGTTTGACTGTTGTTATTTACTGCATGCCATGTTGTTATTATCTGATGCATGGGACTGGGATATTGACGGAGGAAGTGCTGAAAGTGGCTTGTCCACGTACTGGAGGCTTTGCCTCAATTTACTGTTAACTGAGCAGCAAGGCTGCAACTGTGGAGTGTTGGGCTGGGTGGGTTGAGCTATTCCCCACATGGAGTGTATGGCTGGTACGGGTGGAGTGTAGTGGTTGGTGGGTTGAGTAGTCTCCCCAAATGGGCTTGCATATGTTTACTGATGTTGCATGTATTTTGAAATGGGCCTATGGGCCATACTGTTATCTGAATAAGGGGCTAAGGCCCAGTTTATTGTAATCTGAAAAGGGCTCTGGCCCAGTACCACTGTTACCTGAATAGGCTTAGGCCCAATGGGCTTGAGCTGACTTGGGCTTTGAATGGGTTTTCCTTACACACTGAGTTTCCCCAAACTCACCCCTTCTTTAACCTTGCAAGTGAGCCTTGATGTGGGTGACTTGGAGCCGGAGGGGATTCAGAGTGGTCATGGTGAATACTTTTGGGTTTGAAAAAAAGAGACTGGTTTTCTTAAGTTATTTTTAATTACTATTTAATTTTTGGGTTGTAATAAGGCCATTTTAACTTTATTTTCTTATTTGATTTTTCTGGGATTATATTATTAAAAACAACTTTAAATTGATGGATACTAATTCAAATGGGCTAGACTTTGGGCGTGATTTCAAAACGATACTTGTTTTTTTTAAAATAACACGACGTCACGAATATTCGATTTACCAAAGAAATTTCAACTTGTTATAACCAAGTGTGGCAATGGATGTGGACATGTCTAGGATTGGATCCAATCGGAGAGCTTGGTACTTAAGCAGCCTTCATGGCTCACCTCCTCTGTTATGGATACCTACCTGGTGCCCAGCTTCCACTCACTTTAACCTATAATGAAATTATCTTTTAAAACACTAGGTAGGTTTTTTCTGGATCAACAATATAAAATGTTTTGAACGCTTCGATGTGGCATGTCGGATCCGGCCATAACGTCTGGGCCGGGTTTGGGGTGCTATACAAAAGTATTCAGAAGACTTACGGATTCGGCGTCGGAGACTCGGTGTGCCACGCTTTTTAAGAGAAATACTTCAAACAGACCACGTGGTTGAAAATAATTTTCTAAAATTCAACCTTTGAAAACCCAATCCACAGCCGAGTTGTTGCAACTAGGCTCTGATACCACTAAATGTAACACCCCAAACCCGACCTGAAAGTTAGGCTCGAATCTGGCGTGTTACATTGAAGTGTTTTTCGGAAACCATGTTTCCATTAAAAACCCTTCTTAATAATTAAAAACCTGTACCCTTTTTAAACCTTGTTAGAAAACCTTAGCTGAATAACATTTTTAACAACTTTGTAAAAAATCCTGGCAGTTGCGGAAGCTTAATTTAAAAACAATTGTGGTTACGTGATGTTTTGAACAATAGTAGTTGCTTTGGAAAACCGTGTTCAAATGCTAGCAATTATAAGAACAATAAATAAAATTCCAAATTTGAAATCCAGGAAATTACAACGGCTTTACTACAACCCATATAAAACTATTTAAAAGCAATAATCAAAACTATAACATAAACAGTGTGTGTGGCTTCCTCCGAGCCCCTCGCAGCCTCGATCCATCTAAGGCTAGAAATTACATGAAAGGTTAATAAACGGGGTGAGTTTACGAAAACTCAGTGTGAAATCCCCTACTATATAAAAGGAATAGTCAGTCATATAAAAGAATTAAAAGTTGGCCCCAACCCTACTTACAGTTTCAGTATCAATTGGGCCTTAGCCCATTTTAACAGTCAGTACCAGATGGGCTTTAACCCATTACAGAATAAGAAACATTATCAGAACTAGAATTAGAATCAGAATCAGAATTAGGTGACAGAATCAGAATCAGAATCAGTATCAGGTAAAGAATCAAAATCAGAATCAGTATCAGGTAACAGAATAAAAAATCAGAATGTGAATGCAATCCTAACCCAATCCAGCCTATAACCAACCGCTACACTCCACTCGTACCAGCCCTACACTCCAAGTGGGGAATAGCTCAACCCACCCAGCCCTACACTCCACAGTTGCAGCATTGCTACTCAGTTATCAGATATTGTGACAGAGTCACCAGATACAGATATGGTGGCAAAGCCACCAGAACAGATATTTGTGGCATAGCCACCAGAAACAGATAATGTGGCAAAGCCACTTAACAGAATACGTGGCACAAAGCCATTGATAACTACATTATGTTAGGCACATAGCCATCAACTAGAGTAACATAATCGGCACACAGCCATAGGTAAATGTGATCGACACAGAGTCGTCAATAACCATATATTGGCACATAGCCTTAGGCAAATACGTTTGGCACACAGCCATAATCAGGTTGGCACAGAGTCATATGTAGGTTGACACAAAGCCATAATCAGAAGGCTTTAAGCCATCGGTAGCTGTATCATGTTAGGCACATAGCCATCAGCGACGGTAATATAGTCGGCACATAGCCTCGGGTAAATATGATCGGCACTCAGCCATTGATCGGTCCACAGTCGTCTTGGGCGACCCGTGCGACCTTATCAAATCAGTACGAATATACGGCTCTTAAGCCTTCGATGGATCCATAGTCGTCAAGCAACCATGCGATCCAAACAGATCAGATCTTCCTCCATACAAAATCCCAACCCATGCAACATGTCATGTATGCAGAATGTCATGCCCATATTTGAATCAAACAATCACAGTCAAGTCATTCATATACCAACATATATTCACAATCAAATTCGTCAACCACACAGTCCAAGTTAGTCACTTGGCCACAAGGGCAAAACAGTCATTTAACACATTAGGGCCAAAATGGGAATTTTACCCCACAAGGTATCTCGATAATTCCACCCTACAGGGGTATTTTAGTAATTCTACCCTACAGGGGTATTTCGGTAATTCTACCCTACAGGGGTATTGCGATAATTCTACCCTATAGGGGTATTTCAGTAATTTTACCCTACAGGGGTATTTTGGTAATTCTACCTACAGGGGTATTTCGGTAATTCTACCATATAGGGGTATTGCGATAATTCTACCCTCCAGGGGTATTTCGATAATTCTACCCTACAGGGGTATTCCGGTAATTCTACCCTACAGGTGTATTTTGGTAATTCTACCCTATGGGGGTATTGCGATAATTCTACCGTACAGGGGTATTTGGGTAATTCTACCCTATAGGGGTATTTCGGTAATTCTACCCTACAGGGGTATTTCGATAATTCTACCTTACAGGGGTATTCCGGTAATTCTACCCTACAGGGGTATTGCGATAATTTTACAAACCAGGGGTATTTTGGTGATTTTATAAACCAAGGGTATTTTGGTGATTTTATAAACCAAGGGTATTTTAGTAATTTTACAAACCTGAGGTATTTTGGTAATTTGGTAAACTAAAGTATTCTAAACAGGGATAACAATACGAATGGCCCTAAAGCCTATTCTCGGCCCAAATGGGCCCACACGCTCATGTGGCCCTTTTAGCCCAAATCTAGCCACAGATATGAGATTCAGCTAGCCTAGTCCAATATTTACTACACAATCAAACAACTTATCCAATTGGGCCCGTAGGCCCATTGGGCCCACATGGCCCCTTTCGGCTCATGCGGCCCGAAGTAGGCATCCTACAGCTAGAGTAGTGAGAAATACACACCTGATTGGAGACTGGAGTTAATCCACGATCCAAGCACTCTTAGCCGACGCCCAACCCAAGCGAGCACGCCATAAAGCGAAAGGGATCAGCCAAGAAAGGTACCTTTACTCTCCTCATGGTTCTCTTTATTTAAAGCCAACTTCGTATCCATTCTTATGTCAGCTTCCCGATGTGGGATCCCTCCATCATCAGAGTTTAAATTCAACACCAACTCTTGCCGCCCCCTGTTAGCAAAATAAATGCTCTTTGCTTGCCATGGGATTCGAACCCTGGACCTCCTTGCCACCTCTATGACGCAACCTTCCTGCCTCTTATGTGGCGCTACTTTGCCATTAGACCACAAGGCTTTTTGTGGCACAATTTCCCCAACAATATTCTTAAGGCCTACCTACTACACCCAGGGTTTGATTCACCTTAAACCAAAATTTTTGCTAGAGTCCAGATTTGAACCCAGGACTTCTCCAACACTTCTCAGCATACTTAACCACTAAAACAAGCCTTCATTAACGAAATTTACACGCACAACAAAATATTATAAGCTGCCTTCAACCGCTCCCATGCTCAAGGCCCAAAACTTCTAGCCCCAAATTCAGGGTGTTACATTAGTTTTCCCAATTGGTACAGTTTATTGATTAAATGTTCCCCTGTTTTCCAGTTCAGCGGTCCTGACCTCTCTTCACTAAAAATCAATTATATTATTATACAGAATTCAGATAACATTTCCATTTGTTTCTAATGAAAATAGGCTCACTAAAGAATCTATACATATAAACTATGACTTATAATTATTTTTCTACAATTTCTAATGATTTTCCAAAGTTGGAACAGGAGATCACAAAGTCATTCTGATCCAGTCTTACAAAAATTTAAATATCTCAGAATATAAACTTCCTTTGCTTGCTCTGTTTCTTTCCTATGAAAATAGACTCAATAAGCTTTAATTTTATTTCTCATTCACCATTTAATTACATTTCAACAATTTTTAGTAATTTTTCAAATCCACGTCACTGTTTCTATTTCCTAACTGTTCTATGGCCATCTCTTACTCCTCCATAATTTCTTTGCATCAAACCTCATTTAGGCATACGAAATACCAAAACATGTTCTTATTTAGCTAATAATAAGCTAATCATTATCAAGTATTCACATGCCATTCTTCAATCATATCATAAGTACATACACACAAAATAGCCAAGTCCCTATACATGCCATAACTTAAAGTATTTCTAGTCACAAAATACCAAGATAGCTCATTGATAGCGTGAGGCGATCTCCGACATCCATACGATTTTCTGAGTTAGCTTTGCGATACTATAAAAAAGAGGGAAAAGAAAGGGAGTAACCATAAAGCTTAGTAAGTTTGCATGGAAATAAATAACAACATTCTAGATGAATTATCAAGATAAGCTGAACTTTTTGAACATGGACTTATCTTACCTTCCCTTTGGTACACTCTTTGAATTTTCCGCTGAACCATTTGGAATGCTAAGGATTCACGGGTACCTTTCCTTTTTAAACTTACCATTGCCATGTCTTGACATAATCTTACGTGGTATCCTTGCCTTATGAACTCACCATTGCCATGCCTTGGCATGGTCTTACATGGGATCTTTGCCTTATAATAGTTTATCAATGTCATGTCTTGACATGGTCTTACATGATTTCCTTGCCTTGTAAAACTTACCAATGTCATGCCTTGGCATGGTCTTACTTGGTATCCTTAAACCCTAATGTCATAACATTTGTATCCTACACATTTCTAAGGTTCAACCGGGACTTTTAAGTATCATTTCTCCATCAATTCTTACTTGAATCATCAAGGAATAAATTTACAAAATAAATATATAGATGCTGAAAAATAACATCATTAATTATAAATAATAAAACATTGCATTTATTTACTGCAAACTTACCTCGATACAAAATACGATAAAATATTTTGATTTAGTCCTCAACCTTTTTCTTTCCTCGGCCTAACCCTGAATTTTGTTCTTTTTGATCTATAATAGCAAATTTAACTTATTTAATATTCACATTTATAAAAACAGTCCTTAACTCTAACTTTGGAAAAATTATGATTTGCCCCTAAACTTTTGCATATTTACACTTTTGCCCCAAGGCTCGGAAATGAAACTTTATCCCTAATTCGTATGTTTTATGACATGCTGATCATTTATTTACCTACGGCAACATCAAATTCCCACTCTAACATGTACTTATGACCATTAGGTATTTTTACCGATTATGTCGTTTTACTCGTTTTCGCTTAAAATCGCTTAGCTCAAGTCTTCTACCATAAAACATCATAATATACACATTTCACCTATGGGTATTTTTCCAAATATGAATCTTAGGTTAAATTATTGCTAGAATAAGCTAAATCAAGTTACCGGGACTTCAAAAATGTAAAGAACATTAAAAACGAGGCTTGGAATCACTTACTATGAAGCTTGGAAGCTTGACAAAACCCTAGCTATGAAGAACCCTTGAAATTTCGGCCTAATGAAGAAGATGGGCACATTTTGCCATCTTTTTCCCTTTTTTAATCTTTTAATTACCAAATGACTAAAATACCATTCATTAAAACTTTAGTTATTTTTATCTATGTATGTCCATTTTTGTCCACGAAAACCTAATGGTCTAATTCCATTTAAGGACCTCTACTTCAATTATACTATTCAATTTAATCCTTTAGCATCTAAAACTCATATTTATCAACTTTTGCAATTAAGCCCTAGTAGGTAAATTAAGCATGCTATCTATAAAATTTTCCATCGATACTCTAACACATGCATCTAATCACTCGGTAAATTATAAAAATTAATTGGAATAAACTTTTCTATCTCAAATTCATGGTTTCGCAACCACTGTTTAGACTCTATTTTGGGATGTTACATTGTGTGGTTGTCCCATTATGTTTTCTAGAATAATGGACTGAAATGTCAGTCATCCTAATATATAAGTTAGGTTGTATTTCCTTTATAAAAAGAAGAATTTTCTTGTATTAAATTCCTCAATCAAGCATAAAGCCAAATATGTAACCAACTCATTCATGACAACATTAAGCAATTAACCCAAAGCAACACACTTCCAAGCTATCAACCAATAGACCATTTCCAATACACATTTATTTAATTACATACCATTAAAGAGCATCAAGATACAAAATGTCCAAAACTAGAATATCACAACTTAGGTACATACCAAAACCAAACAAAAAGACTATTCACCACATTTGAGTTTGAGATTATCATTGGATGCTAAATTGGTGATAGAACTACTAGGTATCCAACTTGCACACGAGAAAAACAAACATACACTGAGTATAACTCAGTGGTATTTCTATATTCAATATTAAGTTATAATATAAATTATGTAATGCATGACTTAACAATAAGATCCAATGCAAATTAATATTGGAAAGTAGGGGTGAGCGTTCGGTCGAATTGAATCAAATCCAATGAAAAAATTTCGAGTTAATTGAGTTGACGAATCATATTTTATCATCCTAACTCAATTTGAAATTTTCTCGAATTGAGTCGAGTGAGATGGAATTCGATTCCATTCAAATCGAATCGAATATATTTTTTCGAGTTAAATTAAAAAAATTTAGGTCATTGTAATCACTGTCACCCACCGTAATCAAATTTGTTATTAACTTTCATCCCCTTATAATTTATTTGTTAATCTTTTATATATGGGTTAACTTCTTTGCTTGCTTAGTTTCTTCAATTATCTTTTTATTTTTGTCACTATGTATTTTAAAATAAAAATATATATTAAAGGTAAAAAATGTAATTTTTTTAATAAAAATTATCTTAAAGATAAAATATGAAATTGACACCAGTATAAAATTTTAACACGAATATTTTATGGCGTCATCAATAATTCAATTTTAGCAAAAACTTATAAAGATTCAATATGATAAAACAATTCAATAATATAAATAGTACAAAATGTGAAATTTAATTTAATAATATAAGTAGTAGATATAAATAAAATTATTATTATTTAGGTTTAGAATTTTTTTTGGATGATTTTAATTTTTTTATTTGGGGGTAAATGGTGAGAAGTAAAAGTTTAGGGGGAAAATAAAATTTTTTGGAGGTGAGGGAGTAAAAGTTTTTTGGTGGTTGGTAGGGGGGAATAAATGGGAGGAGTAAAGGGAGTAAAAGTTTTGTGATGAAAGTGAAAAGGTTTAGGAGTTTAGGGTAATAATGTAAATTATTATAGTTTGATATTCAGTTTATTCGAATTATTTGAGTTATTCGAATTCCAAAACCAAACTCGATTCGAATTAGAAATTTGAAAAAAAATGAGTTGACTCGAATAATTCGAATAACTTGATTCGTTTAACTCGAAATTCGAATTTCTTTTTGATTTTTTTAAGTCAAATCAAATTTTGCTCACCCCTAAAAAGCTACATATCATACATATCATAATGCACCAATTAATATTACAATTCAATTTACTATAATAATTCTATCTAACATAATTGTAACACATATACATTTCTCCTTATAACAATCAAAATAATTTTATCACATCAATATTATATACATATTTTCGGGCTTAACTCCAGTATCCTCTATTCAATTTCATTTATAATCAATGTCCCAAATCCATATCATTATTTCATCCATTATACTTATATACATATAAGCAATTATATTTATATATATATCACATCTCAAAACAGATTCAATTTCATATTTGTATTATTATACGATATTTCCAAAATTATTTGCTTTAAACCTCATCGCAAGTAATAATTTGAATCAGATCAATTCAGCATTTTTTTTTATCATTTTTAGCTTACCTTATGATCTTCCCATGTAATATAGTTCATAAATGCAACAAGTGAAGTTGTTCGGGTTATAAAAACACAAATCCTAAACTTCGAGCTATTTGTTGATGATCTTGTCTTTTCCTTTCTTTCTTGGGGATTTCGGGTCGACATTAGCTACGTATTAAAACAAATATAATAAATTAACACTACAAATCTCAATTCGAATTCAATTGTTAAATTATACAACTTTTGCATATTATTCAATTTAGTTCCCAAAATCGGGACTATATAAAGCCAATTTAATCCCAAAACCTAATGTCGAAATTTCTAGACTCCTTATAGGACTTCCTATTTCTAAATTACACCCCAAATTTTGAATTTTTCACAATTTAGTTATTATTGTACAAAATTATCAATTGACTTTACAAAATAGCCCTATTTCACATCTAACATTAAGATCTATCAAAATAACACCTTAAACATCAAACATTCAACTAAGGTAACATGCTCAAATTTTAAAAATAACAAAAATTACAACATGAGTTAGCTAACTTGTAATACTGGGATTCCAAAAATATAAAAATTACACTTTTAACTCTTCTACGGTTTAGTCCTTACACTCTATTTTAATCACTAATTAAACGAAATTACTTAACCGAAATTCAATTTCTTCTAATATAATTCGTAAATACTTAATAAAAAATATTTACAGGTTCGGTTTATGAAAATGGGGTCCCGAAACCTTACTTTCTAAAACCACTAACTTTAGAAACGATACACTTGTACTTTATGTACTTTCCAAATAACCAAATTTATTAGACTAAGTTTCTGTTTAATATTTTAATACCCTCATAAATATTGATAACTAATATTTACTAAATTTATCATCGGGAGAAAAAAATCTGAAACCACCGTTTTCTGCACCATTGACTTTCGGGTCGTTACAGGATTGTAATACTTGAAACACACCTTACCCGAGTTCGATGCCAGAACAGGATACGAGGTGTTTCTAGACTTAAATACATACAAATGTACATTTACTAGTCATGAATTTCGCTCCAATTTAAAAATTTTAACAATACCCTAATGTCCCTACTATGGACTTACGAGGCCCCGAACACACTTTGGAGTTTATTGGGGACAAATCTGTGCTCTCTAGAAAACTTTGTAAAATTTTAAGTAAACAGGGACACACACCCGTGTGGAAGGGTAACATGCCCGTGTGTCTTCTTAACATGGCCATGTTGAAGGCCCGTGTGGCTCACACGGCTTGAACTTTTCGGAACATGCCCATGTCCTTAGCCCGTGCAAATTTATTTTTCTATTCGAACCTACAGGGGTTTTCACATAGCTTGGCACACCCGTATCTCCCACACGGCCATGACACGGCCGTGTCTCAACCCTATGCAAAAACCTTGACATTTTGTTTCTGACGTCAGCAACCCCTTAAGGGTACATGGCCATGGTACACACCCGTGTACTAGCCCGTGTCCTCCACACGGTTGGGACACACAGCCGTGTCTCCACCTGTGTGGTTACTACTGGGCATTTTATTTTGCCAGCTTTAGGTGCAGGGGACACACGGCCTTACCACACGCCTATGGGGCAAGCCATGTGCCACACATGGTCTAGATACACGCCCGTGCGGACAAAAATAAGGCTATTTACCAAGCCTTTTTGCCACTATTACTTGCACCAACCTACACAACATCAACCAAAACCAATCCAAGCATAACACATATAACCAAAACAACCACAACCATGAGAAATTTGCATCAAATGCATTTAATAATAATCAATATTAGCCAACATTAATGGCCTATACAAAATGAATATCACTTCTATCATATGAGCCAACACTTGTGGCTAAACTAACAAGACACAAAACAAAAGATTCAAGTCCCTATACATGCCAAAATCAAAATATTAAACTAGGTATACCAAAGCTTCAGGTGATAGTGTGATCAATACCTCTGACATCCCTTGATCCCCGATACTAGCTTGGCGGCACTATAAGAAAATGGAAAGGAGAGGGAGTAAGCATAAAGCTTAGTAAGTTGCATGTAAATATATTACAACGGAAATAGCATATTTTTAACACATAGCATATAATAAATCAACACAACATTCTTGAGTGCACAAAAGTAGATATCACCATATACTTATATATCACAAATATAAGCCAAATATTTCCAAAATCATTTTCATGGATAGAACTTACTCATGTTATTCTTACCATTAAGACATCATAACTAGACTTATATCTCATGAGTTTCAAATAAGAACCTGTACCACTCACAACATGATTATATCATTCCATATCATTGTCATAAGCTTTAAAATAACCCATGAAACAATTTGGAATACTAAAGGATATCTAAAAAGCTATACACAAAAAGGTGAATTGCCAATGCCATGTTCCAAACATGGTCTTCCACTGGCTCACATGTCAAGGCCGATGCCATGTCCCAGACATGGTCTTACACTAGCTCTCGTCTCAATACCAATGCCATGCCCCAGACATAGTCTTACACTGGCTCTCATAATGTGGCCAATGCCATGTCCCAGACATGGTCTTACATTGGCTCTCATATGATGGCTGATGCCATGTCCCAAACATGGTCTTACACTAGCACACATATCACCCAAATGTCATGGCATGGATATCTAATCTATTCCTAGGTTCAATCGGGAATTTACCACATTAATTTCATCATACATTATTTATAATCATATTCAACCATATTATGCAAAATCGATCATTCAACACATAATAGCGATAAATTTGTCTTAATTACGTACAACTTACCTCGGTATACAAAAAGTGGGCGGCTAGTTGGATCTAATCTACTTGCTTGGTCTTCCCCCGGTCTAGTCCCGAATTTTGTATTTCTTGATCTAAAATGATAAAAATTCACTAATTTAATCATCATATCAATTAATGCATTTCATAATTCATATTTTTGCAAAATGACCATTTTGCCCCTAGACTTTCACAAAAATTACGATTTTACCCCTAGGCTCGTAAATCAATTTTTATTGAATTTCCTCATTAACCAAGCTTAGCCAAAACTACTTTAAGCCTATATCATCTCACAATTTCAATTATTTCACACATTTACCCCATAATTTATAACTTATGCAAAATGGTCCTTAGTCAGGGTTTTCATGAAAACTACTTCACAAAAGTTGTTTATTTAATAATCAAGATTCATTTTTTTCCATAAAAATTCAGCAAAAAACATGAATACTCTCATGGAAAAACGTTAGACTTTCAACAATTTTGCAAAATAGTCCCTTATTAGCTAGATTATGCTACAAGGGTCGCAAAAGTACAAAAATTACCAAGAAAGGCTATCAAAACCACTTACTTGCAAGAGTCAAAAGTTACTGAAAATTTCAAGCCTCTATGGCTTTTTGAAGAAAATAGGTGGAGAAGAGAAGTAATAAAAAAAAGATGATAGTTTTTCCTTATTTTATTTTATTCTGGTCAAACTGGTCACCAAATTTCACCTAATTTTGACTTTTTGATTTTCTTTGTCCCTAGGGGTGAGCGTTTGATCGAATCGAATCAAATCGAATGAAAAAATTTCGAGTTAATCGAGTTGACAAATCATATTTTATCATCCTAATTTGATTTAAAATTTTCTCAAATCGAGTCAAGTGAGATGGAATTCGAATCGAATCGAATCAAATATATGTGTTCGAGTTAAATTTTAAAAAATAATTTTCGGTCATTGTAACCACTGCCGCCTATCATAATAAAATTTGTCCACCTTAATCAAATTTTTTATTAACTTTCATCACCTCATAATTTATTTATTAACCTTTTATATACGGGTTAGCTTCTTTGCTTGCTTAGTTGTTTCAATTATCTTCAGGTTCTTGTCACTATGTATTTTGGCATTAAAAAATATATTAAATGTAAAAATGTGATTTTTTAATAAAATTTATTTTAAATATAAAATGTGAAATTGATACCAATATAAAATTTTAGCATGAATATTTTATGGCATAATTAATAATTCAATTTTAATATAAATATTCAATGTGACTAAACAATTCAAAAATATAAATAATATAAAATGTAAAATTTAATTTAATAATATAAATAGTATATATAAATAAAATTATTACTATTTATGTTTAGTGATTTTTTTGGATAATTTTGATTTTTTATTTGAGAGTAAAGGGTGAGAAGTAAAAGTTTAGGAGGAAAATAAAAAGTTTTGGGGAATAAAAATTTGAGGGAAAGTAAATGGGGGAGTAAAATTTTGGAGGGAAAATATTAAAAAAAATAGGAGGGGGATAGGTTTGGGGTAGATGGGAGGTAGGATGGGAAGGGAGTAAAAGTTTTAGGGGAAAGTGGGAGTAAAAATTTTGGGGAAAAATAAAAAGTTTTGAGGTTTTTTGGGAGTAAAATTTTGAGAAAAAGTAAATGGGAGAGTTAAATTTTGGTGGGAAATGGATTTTGGGTAGATTAGGGGGCTGGGATGGGAGGGGAGTAAAAGTTTTCGGAGAAAGTGGGAAGGAGTAAAAGTTTTGAGAGAAAAGTAAAAATGTTTGAGAGTTTGGGGTAAAAATGTAAAATATTATAGTTTGATATTCGAATTATTCGAATTCAAAAACTCAACTCGATTTGAACTCGAAATTCGAAAAAATTCAAGTTGACTCGAATAACTTGATTCGTTTAACTCGAAATTCAAGTTTTTTTTCAATTTTTTCGAGTCGAATCGAATTTTGCTCATCCCTATTTGTCCCTATGGTCGGCCATGCCATTATTAAAGGCCTATTTGCTCTTTAAAGACCCTTAATTTTGGTTCTCTAGCTATTTGACACCATTAGCTAATGAGATAAAACTTTGGTCCCTTATGCGATTTAGTCCTTTTTCGTAATTAAGCATGCAATCGCTAAAATTATTTCTCCAAAATTTTCATGCACTCATATAAATATGCTATAACATATAAAATAATATTAAAAATAATTTATCCGACCATAGGTTAGTGGTTCCGAAACCACTGTTTCGACTAGGCCCAAAATCGGGCTATTACAATTCTCCCCCTTAGGGATTTTCGTCCCTGAAAATCTTACCATTAAAAAAGTTGGGGTATTGGTCTATCATGGTCTCCTCAGGCTCCCATGTGGCCTCTTCTATCACATGTCTATACCATAATACCTTTACAAGTGTTATACTCTTATTCCTCAATTGTTTAACCTCCCAAGCTAAAATCTTAACCGGCTCTTCGCCGTAGGTCATGTCTGATCGAATCTCAACCTCTGTTGGCGAAAGAACATGCGAAGGGTTAGAACAGTAATGGCGTAACATTGACACATGAAAAACATTGTGGATCTTCTCTAACTCGGATGGCAAGGCTAGTCTATAAGTTACCAGTCCAATTCTCTCTGTCACCTCATAATTTCCAATAAAACGTGGACTTAATTTTCCTTTCTTACCAAATCTGAGGACTTTCTTCCACGGGGATACTTTCAAAAACACCTTATCACCAACTTGAAACTCAATTTCCTTTCGTTTTAAATCCGTGTAGGATTTCTGTCTATCCGAAGCGGCCTTCAAATAATCACAAATTACCTTAACTTTCTCTTCGGTCTCTTTCACTAAATCGACCCCGTAAATATGATTTTCTCTGAGTTCAATCCAAAACAAGGGCGTTTGGCATTTAAGCCCATACAAAGCCTCATAAGGCATCATTCTCAAGCTCAACTGATAGCTATTATTGTAGGCAAACTTTACCAGCAATAAATACTTTTCCCAACTACCTTGGAATTCAAGGACGCAACACTGCAACAAATCTTCAAGAATCTGAATTACTCTTTCCGACTGACCGTCAGTTTGTGGATGGGAAGTCGTGCTAAAATTCAACTTTGTCCCCAAAACTTCTTGTAACTTTCTCCAAAACTTCAAAGTAAACCTCGGATCTCTAATCGAAATAATCGACAAAGGTACTCCATGAAGTCTCACAATCTTCGAAATATATAACTCGACTAGCTTATTGAGTGAGTAGTCGGTACGCACCGGAATAAAGTGAGCTGATTTCGTTAGTCGATCAACTATAACCCAAACAATATCTTTCTTTCTGGGTGACAACAACAATCCCGTCACAAAATCCATGGTAATTCGATCTCATTTTCACTCGGAACCATCATAGGCTGAAGTAAACCTGAAGGTACTTGGTGCTCGGCTTTCACTTGTTGACAAATTAAACATTTCGACACAAACTCTGAGATGTCTCTTTTCATGCCCGGCCACCAATACAATCTATTCAAGTCATTATACATCTTAGTACTACCCGGATGGATTGACATACAACTACTATGTTCCTCGTGAAGAATTTTTCCAATAAGCTCATCATCTCTAGGTGCACAGACCTTATCTCGGAACATCAAACAACCATCGGTATTAATCCGAAAATCTGATTCGTCAACTATCTCACACTGAGTCATCTTGGCTTGCAAATCTTTATTACTCTTCTGAGCTTTACAAATCTCTTGAAGAAACATAGGTCTAAGTCTAAACTCTGGAAGAATTGAACCATCCTCGATTACAGACAATTGAGTATTCATGGCTCTCAAGGCAAACAATGACTTCCTACTTAATGCATCAGCGACCACGTTCGCCTTTCCCGGGTGATAGTCAATTACTAACTCGTAATCTTTAATCAACTCCAGCCACCTTCTTTGCCGTAGATTCAAATCGTTTTGAGTCATCAAGTATTTTAGGCTTTTATGGTCAGTGAATACCCAGTATTTCTCACCATACAAGTGGTGTCTCTAAATCTTTAGTACGACCACTATGGTTGCTAACTCTAAGTCGTGAATCGGATAATTTTTCTCATGCAGTTTCAATTGTCTTGAGACATATGCTATCACCTAGCCTTCTTGCATAAGCACGCATCCTAGTCCATTCAAGGATGTAACGCTATACACTACGAGTTCTTTTCCCATTTCTAGTTGCACTAAAATTGGGGCTTCAGTCAATAATGCCTTAAGTTTCTTGAAACTCTGTTGTCATTTTTTCGTCCACTCGAACTTGACATCCTTCTGTAGTAACCTCATCAACAGAGTAGCAATCATGGAGAATCCTTTAACGAATCTTCTATAGTAACCCGCTAAGCCTAAAAAGCTTCTAATCTCTGATACATTCTACGGCGGTTTCCACTCAACAATAGCCGAGATCTTACTAGGGTCAACTCGAATCCCATCACCCGACACGATGTGTCCTAAGAATCCGACCTCTTGGAGCTAAAACTTACTTTTACTAAACTTGGCATACAACTGTTTATCTCTTAAAGTTTGCAAAACAGTTCTCAAATGCTCCCAATGATCACTCGCATCACGAGAATCAATTAATATATCATTAATAAAAACCACAACAATTTTTATCCAAGTATGGCCGAAAAATACAGTTCATTAAGTCCATAAACACGGCGGGCGCATTTGTTAAGCCAAAAGGCATGACAAGGAACTAATGCCCATATCTCGTTCGAAACGCTGTTTTCAGCACATCTTACTCTTTAACCCTTACCTGGTAATAACCGGATCTCAAGTCTATCTTAGAAAACATCGTGGCTCCCTTTAATTGATCAAACAAATCATTGATCCTTGGCAAGGGGTACTTGTTCTTCACCGTCACCTTGTTGAGCTATCTGTAGTCTATACATAACCTCATCGACCTGTTTTTCTTTTTCACAAAAAGTATCAAATCACCCAATAGAGAATAGCTTGGCATCGTAAAACCCTTATCTGTTAACTCTTGTAGCTAAGTCTGCAACTCTTTTAACTCTAACGGTGCCATCCTATACGGGGCAATCGATATAGGCGCAGTACTAGGGACTAACGCTATACCAAATTTGACTTTCCTAGCTGGAGGCCGTCTGGGCAACTCTTCTGGAAACACATCTAAAAACTCACATACCACTGGCAGTGACTCAATCTTTACCTCCGACACTTGGGTGTTCAACACAAATGCGAGATAAGACTATGCCCTTTTCTCATATATATTTTCAGTTGCCATAGAAGAAATCACTACAGGTAAGCTATCCGGTTCACCTGATTCAACCCAAAGAATATCCCAATTTTCACATTTCAGTTCAATGAATTTCTTCCCACAATTTACTATAACATCATGGGTAGACAACCAATCCATACCAAGGATAATGTCAAATTCATCAAACGGCAATAACATGAGGTTAGCCTGAAAACAATGACCTTTAATTGTCAAGTGACAATTTCTACATACTTGGTCAACTAATACATGCTTGTCTAATGGGTTTGACACCTTTACCACAAATTCTGTAGACTCGATAGGCATATTCATGCTAGACACCAGTTTCACACAAGCATACGAATGGGTAGACACCAGATCTATCAAAGTGACATCATGAAGAGAGAAAGTACCTGTAATAACATCTGGTGACGATGCCTTTTCGCGAGCGCGAATGGCATAAGTCCTTATAGGTGCTCGACCCTTGGACCTCACGGCGGAACCTCTAGGCGCACCTTTGCTGCTAGTCCTTCTTCTCGAATTCTTCTGTGGTCTACGTCTCGAAGGAGCATTACTCGCTCTTATATCTTGCTTTTCGTCTTTCTTATCCATTTCAGGACAGTTTTGGATGAAATGGTCTAACGACCCACATTTGAAATAGCCCCTTTCATTCCCTCGACACTCACCAAAATGGCGTCTACCACATTGTGAACATTCTAGTCCATTTGGTCTGGCACTATCGACACTCGCGATAGAAGTGGTTTGAGCTTTAGATGCCATGTCTGCTTATTTCTGCACGAGAATCCCACTGAAGTATTCGATCGGGTAGTGAATTGTAACACACCACACCCGTACCCCACGTAAGAATGGAATATGAGGCGTTACCAACACATACATTCTCACATTTTTGAGTTACCAAAATTAGGTCAATTTTAAAACTTTACAATCCTTTTCAAGAACTTAATAACAGAGTGGTCGTAACTTCCGACGTTCGTTGAATCCCCGAGCTATTTAGGCGACACTATAAGGAAATAGAGAAGAGAGGGGGTAAGCATAAAGCTTAGTAAGAAGCATACAAATACATAACAACAACTTTACCATTTAACAGCATGCTCTTAATACAAAAGTAGGCATAAACATAACTTACTCATCTCTATCCAATACCCAACATATAGCATATATCGTACTCTCGTCTTATATATGTATCGAATAGGTACTGGTATTAGTCACAACACCGTTATACTTTTCTTATGATCTTAAACTATAACTCTCACCGTTGAACCATTCGAGACACTACTGGATATTCATTAAGCCTCAAACAAAGGGTAGAATACCGATGTCATGTCCCAGACAAGGTCTTACACTGTTTCATCTCGTAGTCGATGCATGTCCCAGACATGTCTTACATTGGCTTACATCTCGAGGCCGATGCATGTCCCAGACATGTCCTACACTAGCTCTCATCTCAATGGCGATGCAATGTCCCAGACATGGTCTTGCACTAGCTCACAATAACCCATATGTCATGGCATGAATATCCTATTTATTTCCTATGGTTCAACCGAGAATGTTACTATCTCAACTGTTTGCATACATTCTCATTTCCGCAATCAAGCAATTCATGCTAAATCAATTCGATACATATAATGACAATATAGTTGTGTTATTTGCATACAACTTACCTCGGGTTACAAAATATGGTGTCTAGATGCTTTAATCAATTTGCTTGGTCTTCCTCCGGTCTAAGTTCAGATTTGGTATTTATTGATCTATAATAACCAAAATTCATAAATTTAATCATTTTATCGATCTAGGCATCTAATAATCTATACTTGGGCAAAATGACCATTTTACTCCTAGACTTTTGCAAAATGACCATTTTACCCCTAGGTTTGAAAATCGATTTTTATCGAATTTCCTTATCATCCAAGCCTAATCCACCATTTATCTTTCTTATGAAAACCCTAAATTTCCAATATTTCACAACATTACTATCTATTTTACCAACTTTTACAAAATGGTTTAATTAAGGTTTCATGAGAAATCTCTTAACAGAAGTTGTTTATTTCACCACCAAGACTCATATTCTTCCATAAAATTTTTGAAAAAAACATACTTAATCTCATGGAAAAACCCTAAACTTTCAACCATTTTATAAAATAGTCCCCTCATTTGAAAGCTCATGCTTCAAGGGGTAAGCTAAAATTATGTGAATCACTTACTTGCAAGAGGAATAAGTTGCTGAAATTTTTGAAGTTCAAAGCCCCTAAGAATGACTAAAAAATCAGTGGTAATTAAGAAAGAATGAAAATAAAAAATGATAGCTAGGCTTAAGCATTATTTTATTACACATTATGTCATCCAATTACCTAATGTTGACTTTTCAACGTTTTTATCTCCCATGGCCGGCCAAGCTAAAATCTAAACGTCTTTTTGCCCTTTATAGACCCCGAATTAAGATTCTTAATAATTTAACACCCTTAGCTATCAATATAAGACTTTTACACTTTATGCGATTTAGTCCTTTTTCACAATTGAGCTCACAAACGTTAAAATTAACTCGCCAAATCTTTCATACACTACTAATAACTGATACGTGATATTTGCGACAGGTTTTAAAAATTTATAAATGAATCATTCTTGAGACTAACTTATTATCATGATTAAGGCAAGTGTACCTATCGAACAGTAGTATAGTTCAGCAAGACCGGATTGTCGAACCCAAATGAACCACGAGTACTAGTATATACTTCCTTTTTATTATCTAGCCTAAAAATCAAGAGGTTTGGTTATCTAAACTAATTCTTAAACTAAGAATGCACAGAAAGAAAATTTGGGAAAATACTTTTTAGAAAATTCGATTGATTAAGACAATACCTAAGGAAAAATCCACCTAGACTTCACTTGTTATTTGACTCTGAATCAGACGATTTATTTATTTAACTTGATTCGTAGAAATCTCTAAGTTATATTATTACCTCTCTCGAGACTAATAACGTCTAACCCTAGGTTGAATAATTGAAATCTCTTTCTAATTAACATCCTAGAATTGCGTTAACTCGATCTATAGATTCCCTTATTAGGTTTCACCCTAATCTGGCAAAATCTTGTCACCCTATCTCTAGGCGCGCAATCAACTCCGCTTAATTACGATAAATTTACTCTTAGACAGGGTCTATTCCTCCACTGAATAAGAGCTTTAACTGAAATCAATATCCTGGACTATTAAAACAAGAATTAAGAACATATAATTAAGAACAAATCAAATATTTATCATACAATTCAGATAATAATAACAAGATCCGTCTCAGGTTTCATTCCCCTTAGGTATTTAGGGGTTCTAGTTCATACTTATGAAGGAAAACATCTCAAAAGCATAAAGATAACAGGACATAAGAAAACCTAAAACTCCTAAAGGAACTTGAAAGGAGATCTTCAGTCTTGATGATGAATCCGGCTTTTGAGATGGATCAATCGGCTTTCCTTGAGTAATTCCTTCCTTCCTACTTTACGTCACCCTTCTAAGTGCCTCCTTAGGTGTTTAAATAGGCTTTAGAATGCCTAAGAGCCCTCAAAATTGGCCTTTTCTAAATAGGGTTATACTTGGGCTCGGTAGGGACACGCCCATGTGACACACCTGTGTGCGATTACTCCAGCTCGTGGTCAAAGCTGTTGAATAGGCACGGGCGTGTAGTCTACCTGTGTAAGTCGTGCTTCGATCTTGCCAAAGGGACACTTTCGTGGGACACGCCTGTGTGAGGAAGTCCAGGTTGTGTTGATTTCCCATGTGGATCCATTTTCTCTGTTTTTGGCCCGTTTCTTGCTCTTTTTACTCTCCTATGCTCACCTAAGTATAAAACATGAAATTTAAGAATTAGGAGCATTGAATTCACCAAATCTAAGGAGAAATCATCCACAAATGAGCTAAGCATGGGATAAAAATATGTATAAATTACGGTTTATCAATAACATATTATGATTCCAAAATAATAATAAAGTAATTTCTCTGACTTCGAATTTATGGTCTCTGAACCACAGTTCCGACTAGCCCCAAAATCGGGCTGCTACAATTCTCCTCCTTGTAGGGATTTTCGTCCCTGAAAATCTTACGGATGAATAAGTTTGGGTATTGATCTCTCGTAGTCTCCTTAGGTTCCCAAGTGGCTTCCTCGACTCCATGTCTATGCCACAAAACTTTTACGAGTGCTATACACTTATTCCTCAACTGTTTGACTTCTCGAGCCAAAATCTTGACCGGCTCTTCACCATAAGTCATGTCCGGATGAATCTCAACCTCTGCTAGTGCAATAACATGCGAGGGGTCTGATCTATATCGCCCTAGCATGGACACATGAAACACGTCTTGAATCTTTTCCAATTTTGGTGGCAAAGGCAATCGATAGGCAACCGGCCCTGCTCTCTCGGTAATCTCATAAGGTCCTATGAAACGAGGATTCAACTTGCCTCTTCTACCAAATCTGAGAACTTTCCTTCACGAGGATACTTTCAAAAACACTCGATCACCGACTTGAAATTTGATCTCTTTACGTTTTAAATCCGCATCGAATTTCTGCCTATCCGAGGTGGTTTTCAAATAGTAGCAAACCACTTTAACTTTCTCTTCAGTCTCCTTGACTAAATCGACCCCGTGAATCTGACTCTCTCTGAGTTCGGTCCAATATAATGGCGTTCGACACTTTCGCCTATATAAAGCCTCATAAGACACCATTTTCAAACTTGACTGATAACTATTGTTGTAGGCAAATTCAACCAATGGTAAGTACCTTTCCCAACTACCTTGAAACTCAAGAACACAGCACCGCAACATGTCTTCTAAAATCTAAATCACTCTTTTCGGCTGACCGTTAGTTTACGAGTGAAACGTCGTGCTAAAACTCAACTTTGTACCTAATGCCTCTTGTAACTTTTTCCAAAACCTCGAGGTAAATCTCGTGTCCCTATCCGAAATAATCGATAAGGGTACCCCGTGCAATCTCACAACCTCAAAAACGTACAAGTCAGCCAATCTGTCAAGGGAGTAGTCGGTACGCACTGGTATAAAATGTGCCGACTTTGTTAGCCTATCCATAATAACCCAAACAACATCCTTTTTCTTCGGGGTTAATGGCAAGCTCGTCACGAAATCTATAGTAATCCGATCTCACTTCCACTCGGGGACCGTGATAGGCTGAAGTAGACTCGAAGGTACTTAGTGTTCAGCCTTTATTTCCTGACACACAAGACACTTGGAAACGAACTCTAAAATGTCTCTTTTCATTCTCGAACACAAGTACATTTTCTTCAGGTCATTGTACATTTTTACACTACCCGGGTGGATGGACAAACAACCACTATGTGCCTCTCGTAGAATCTTCTATATAAGCTCATTGTCCTTGGGTACACAAACTCTATCTTTGAACATTATACATCCATTGGTGTCAATACAAAATTCAGATTCATTTTTCGTCTCGCATTGAGCCATCTTAGCTTGTAACTCATTATCACCTTTCTGAGCTTCATGAATCTCTTGTAGAAATGTCGGCCTAGCTCTTAACTCTACTAGTATCGAACCATCCTTAGACATAATCAACTAAGTATTCATGGCCTTTAAGACAAACAATAACTTTCTACTCAAAGCGTCGGCGACTACATTTGCCTTTCTCGGGTGATAATCAATTATCAGTTCATAATCTTTTATTAGCTCTAACCACCTTTGCTTCCATAGATTCAATTCCTTTTGAGTCATCAAATACTTGAGACTTTTGTGATCGGTAAATACTTAGCATTTCTCACCATACAAATGGTGTCTCCAAATTTTCAACGCGAACACTATAGTAGCCAACTCTAGATTGTGCGTCGGGTAGTTTTCTTATGAGGCTTCAGCTATCTCAAAGCATAAGCTATAACCTTACATTCTTTCATAAGCACACATCCCAAACCATTCAAGGAGGCGTCACTATATATCAAAACTCCTTGTCTGAATCCAGTTGCATTAAAACTGGTGCTTCGGTCAACAAAGCCTTTAATTTTTCGAAACTCTGTTGACACTTTTCGGTCCATTCGAATCTGACATCTTTTTGCAGTAGCCTTGTTATCGGAGTAGCTATCATAGAGAATCCATTTACAAACCGTCTATAGTATCCAGCCAAACCCAAAAACCTTCGAACCTCCGTCACATTCCTTGGCGGTTTCCACTCAACAATAGCCGAGATCTTTCTTGGGTCAACTCTAATCCCGTCTCCTAACACAATGTGTCCTAAGAATCCAACCTCCTAAAGCCAAAATTCACTCTTGCTGAACTTGGCATATAACTGCTTATCTCTTAAGGTTTGTAAAACCATTCTCAGATGCTCCGCGTGTTCACACTTATCACGCTAATAAATTAGTATATCATCGATAAAGACAATTATGAACTTATCCAAATATGGTAAAAAAATAAGGTTCATCAAATCCATAAACACCGCCGGGGTATTAGTCAAACCAAAGGGCATGACAAGGAGCTCATAATGCCCGTACCTCGTCCGAAATGCAGTCTTTGATACATCTTGCTCTTTAACTCTTAGCTGATAGTAGCCAGACCTCAAATCAATCTTAGAAAACACGATGGCTCCCTTCAACTGATCGAACAAATCATCGATCCTTGGAAAAGGATACTTGTTCTTCACAGTTACCTTATTAAGTTGTCTATAGTCGATACATAACCTCATCGACCCATCTTTCTTTTTCACAAAAAGTACCGGAGCACCCCACGTTGAATAGCTAGATCTCGTAAAGCCCCTATCCGTTAACTCTTACAACTGTACCTTCAACTCTTTCAATTCTTTTGGAGTCATTCTATACAGAGTGATCGAGATAAGTGTCATACCAGGGACCAATTCAATACCAAATTCAACTTCTCTAGTTGGAGCTAATCCGGGTAACTCTTCCGGAAACACATCTATAAACTTACAAACCACTGGTACAGATTCAATCTTCGATTCAAACACTTGAGTATTCAACACAAAAGCTAGATAAGCCTCATATCATTTCCTCAAATACTTCTCAGTAGTCAAAGATGATATAATGACAGGGAAGTTATCTGATTCATCTGGCCCAACTTGAAGAGTATTGCCGTCTTCACATTTCAACTTAATAACTTTTCTCCCACAGTCTACTACAACACCATGATAAGTCAACCAATCTATCCCAAATATCACATCAAATTCATTAAACGGCAATAACATCAAGTTAGCCGAAAAATAACGACCTCTAATTGTCAAAGGACAATTCCAACACACTTGGTCCAAAACATGTCTGCCTAAAGGGTTGGACACTTTCATCACAAATTTGGTGGACTCTACTAGCATGTTCATACGAGATATCAATTTCATGCAAATATAAGAGTGGGTAGATCCCGGGTCAATTAAAGCAAGAACAGATATATCATGGATAGAGAAGGTACCCGTGATCATGTTCGGAGACTCTGCCTCTTCACGGGCACAAATGGCCTCGCAGGCACTCTACCCTCGGAGCTTACTATAGCATCTCTTGGCATATCTCTTCTGGTAGCCCCACTTCTAGGGTTCTTTTGTGGTCTACCCCACAAAGGAGCACTACTTGCTCTCACATATTGATTTTTCTTTTTGTCATCAAGTTCGAGACAGTTTCGGATGAAGTGGCCGAATGACCCACTTTTGAAGCACCCTTTTTCTTTGCCTCGGCACTCGTTGAAATGGCGCCTACCACATTGTGGACATTCTGGTTTATTTGGCTGAACACTACCAACACTCGTGAAGGAAATGGTCTGGGCTCTAGAAGCCGTGTTCTGCTGGTTCTTGTTTCTATTAGAGAACCCCACCGAAGTATTCAATTGGGTAGTGAATTCCTTAGATTTTTTAGATGAGGACTGATGCGATTTCCCCACCTGTCTTTTCCTTGAATCATGCGACTCAACAGCCGCATTTCTTCTCTCTTTAACGAACTCTTCTGCTTTGCATGCTCTTTCAACGAGTACCACGAATTCTTTTAACTCTAAAATGCCCACAAATACTCAGATATCCTCATTTAGACCATTCTCAAACCTTTTACACATGGTAGCTTTAGTGGATACGCACTCCCACATGTACTTGCTGAGTTTTACAAACTCACGTTCATATTCTGCTACCGTCATATGACCTTGTTTTAACTCCAGAAATTCCTTCCTCTTTTGGTCTATTAACCTCTAACTAATATACTCTTTTCAAAACTCTTCCTGGGAGAATTCCCAAGTTACTCTCTCTCTCTGTACAATAGACACGAGAGTATTCCACCATTGATAAGTCGAGTCGTATAGGAGTGACACTGCACACTCCACACACTCTTCAGGTGTGCACGACAGTTTATCAAATACCCTGATTATATTCTCTAACCAAAACTCTTCTCTCTCTGGGTCGTCATCTATTTTGGCTCGAAATTCCTCGGCTCATTGCTTCCGGATTTTGTCTACCAGAAGCTTCTCCCTCCTAAACACGTCCTCTCTTTGCGGAGCTATAGGGGTATACTGAGAAATCGGATAAGGTGAGGGAGGTGGAGTGTTTGGATTCACACGAATGAACTCTGTGTACCAAGCATCCATCATTCGGAGGTAGGCTTCTCTAGCCTTTCCACCTTGGCCCATGGTCACGAGCTCACTCTCAACTGGCACGGTCCCTTCAGCTGGAACCAGTGCGTTACTCTCCACGTCATCTGCCGTGGCTCTATCCGGATCCATTTACTATATATGAAAATACAATTTATAATCGTCAGGAGTCGTCACACTATCAATATACTATTATGGCATGTATAGCTAGACTCGTACTCATGCTAGGTTAGTCTTAGAACTGACTAAACCATAGCTCTGATACCACTAAAATGTAACACCTTACACCCGTACCCCACGCCAGGACGAAATACGAGGCATTACCCAACTTGAACACATACATTCTCACATTTTCGAGTCACCAAAATTAGGTCAAATTTAAAACTTTACGTTTTTTATCAAGAACTTAATAACAAAGGCCTACGAAGCTTCAAGCATTTATTTAAAACCATTCGGGATTGATTCGGATCTTCCCACAACTCGAAAAAATATTACTAGACATAGGGGCACACGCCCGTGTGGGAGGGGCAACACACCCGTGTAACCGATTCGATATGGTCGTGCTGTTGGCCCGTGTGGCTCATACGACCTAAGTAATACAGGGACACTCCCGTATCCTATACCCGTGTGGAGTTGATTCTAAATTCACACCTACAGAGGTTTTCACAGGGCCTGGCACACGCCCGTGTCCCTAGTACGTGTCCTAGCCCATGTGCAAAAACCTGGACATTTTGTTTATGACGTTAGCAATTCTTAAGGCTCACACGGCCAAGGCACACGCCCGTGTGCTAGGCCGTGCCCTTCACACAACTAAGACACACGGTCGTGTCTCTGCCCGTGTGCTTACTATCATGCATACTGACTTGAAAATTTTATTTGCAAGAGACACACAGCCAGATCACAAGCCCATGTGGCGGGCCTCGTGTCTCATACGGCCTAGACACACAGCCGTGTGCCTACCCGTATGGACAAAATGAGGCTATTTATCAAGCCTTTTTGTCACTTTTACATACGTAACCTGCATAAAATAACTCTATGCCATTATAAGGGTACATCACATAGCCAAAATAGCCACAATGGACAACATTTCATTTGTACAATTTACTCATCCATGAAAATATCAACTTCTATTTATAAATCAAAATAAATATTGACCATTATCCACGGTCTTATACAAAATCAAGGGATTTACCTCAAGTCAACACATTTGACTATTTCTCAATGACACATAACATTAAAGTCTAAGCCCTATACATTCCATACACAAAACAAGGATTATAACTATACTGAGTGCTCCGGATGATAGTGTGATCGTAACCTCCGACGTCTTCTGAATCCCCGAGCTATTTAGGCGACACTATAAGGAAATGGAGAAGAGAGGGGGTAAGCATAAAGCTTAGTAAGAAGCATACAAATACATAACAACAACTTTACCATTTAACAACATGCTCTTAATACAAAAGTAGGCATAAGCATAACTTACTCATCACTATCCAATACCCATCATATAGCATATATCGAACTCTCATTTTATATATATATCGAATAGGTACCTGTATTACTCATAACACGGTTATACTTTTCTCATGATCTTAAACCATAACTCTCACCGTTGAACCATTCGGGACACTATCAGGTGTTCATTAAGCCTCAAACATGGGGTAGGATGCCGATGCCATGTCCTAGACATGGTCTTACACTAGCTCATCTCGTAGCCGATGCATGTCCCAAACATGTCTTATACTGGCTTAAATCTTGAGGCCGATGAAGTCCCAGACATGTCTTACACTGGCTCTCGTCTCAATGGAGATGTCATGTCCCAGACATGGTCTTACACTAGCTCACAATAACCTATATGTCATGGCATGAATATCCGATTTATTTCCTATAGTTCAACCGGGAATGTTACTATCTCAATTGTCTTTATACGTTCTCATTTCCACAATTAAGCAATTCATGCTAAATCAATTCAACATATATAATGACAACGTAGTTGTGCTATTTGTATACAACTTACCTTGGGTTACAAAATATGGTGTCTAGACGGTTTAATCATTTTGCTTGGCCTTCCCCGGGTCTAAGTTTGGATTTGGTATTTCTTGATATATAATAACAAAAAATCATAAATTTAATCATTTTATCGATCTAAGCATCCAATAATCTATACTTGGGCACAATGACCATTTTACCCCTAGACTTTTACAAAATGACCATTTTACCCCTAAGTTCGAAAATCAATTTTTATCGAATTTCCTTATCATCCAAGCCTAACCTACCATTTATCTTTCTTATGACAACCCTAAATTTACAATATTTCACAACATTACTATCTATTTTACCAACTTTTACAAAATGATTTAATTAAGGTTTTCATGAGAAATCCCTTAACAAAAGTTGTTTATTTCACCACCAAGACTCATATTCTTCCATAAAATTTTAGAAAACAACCTATTTACTCTCATGGAAAAACCCTATACTTTCAACCATTTTACAAAATAGTCCCCTCATTTGAAAAATCATGCTTTAAGGGGTCCAAAAATGTAAAAATCATCAACAAAAAGTATGTGAATCACTTACTTGCAAGAGGAATAAGTTGCCAAAGTTTTTGAAGTTAAAAACCCCCAAGAATGGCTAAAAAATTGGTGGTAATGAAGAAAGAATGAAAAGAAAAGATGATAGCTAGGCTTAGGCATTATTTTATTACACATTATGCCATCCAATTACCTAATGTTGACTTTTCAACATTTTTATCTCCCGTGGCCAGCCAGGCTAAGATCTAAGGGTATTTTTGCCCTTTAAAGACCCCTAAGTTAAGATTCTTAATAATTTAACACCCTTAGCTATCAATTTAAAACTTTTTCACTTTATACGATTTAGTCCTTTTTCACAATTGGGCTCACAAATGTCAAAATTAACTCACCAAATTTTTCATACACTACTAATAACATGCTCTGACTCCAAAATAATAATAAAATAATTTCTTTGACTTCAAATTTGTGGTCTCAAAACCACAGTTCTGACTAGCCCCAAAATCGGGCTGTTACATGAACTTTTTCAATCTCTTAGATGAGGACTGGTGTGATTTCCCCATTTGTCTTTTCCTTGAGTCATGAGACTCAATATCAATTTTTCTCTTTTCTTTGGTCAATTCTTCTGCCTTGCAAGCTCTTTCAACTAGTATCACAAACTCCTTTAACTCTAAGATACCAACCAATAATTGGATGTCTTCGTTCAATCCATCTTCAAATCTCTTGCACATGATGGCTTCGATAGATACGCACTCCCTAACATATTTAATGAGCCTTACGAACTCACGCTCATATTCTGTTACTGCCATTCGGCCTTGCTTCAATTCTAAAAATTCGTTCCTCTTCTGATCTATAAACCTCTGACTAATATACTTCTTTTGGAATTCCTTTTGGAAAAACTCTTATGTAATCCTTTCCCTTGGTACAACCGACACAAGAGTGTTCCAACACTGGTAGGCCAAGTCTTGCAAGAGTGACACAAAACACTTCATGCACTCCTCAGGTGTGCAAGACAACTCATCGTGTACCCTAATGGTATTTTCTAGCCAGAACTCTGCCCTCTCAGGGTCATCATCTATGTTCGCTCTAAACTCTTCAGCCCTTTGCTTCCTAATTCTGTCAACCGGAGGTTTCTTCCTTCTTAACATCTCTACCTCTTAGGGCGCTATGGGGTTAGGTTGAGAGATTGGAGGAGGGTGGGTGAGGTGGAATGTTTGGATTTACACGAACAAACTCTGTATACTAGGCATCCATCATATGGAGGTAAGCTCCTCTAGCCCCTCCGTCCTGACTCATTCTCACGAGCCCACTCTCTACTGGCGCGGTCCCTTCAACGGGAGCCTGCGTGTTACTCTCTACATCGTCTGCCATTACTCCGTGAAGATCCATTTACTATATGAAAACACAATTTAAATTTGTTAGGAGTTGTCACACTATCACAATATATTTATGGCATGTATAGCTAGACTCATACTAACGCTAGGTTAGCCCCAGAATCAATGAAATCATAGCTTTGATACCACTAAATGTAACACCCCTTACCCGAGTTCTACGCCGGAATAGGATACGAGGTGTTACCGGAGTTAAACACATACAAATGTACATTTACTAGTCATGAATTTCACTCTAATTTAAAACTTTTAACAATATCCTAATTTCCTTACTATGGGTCTACGAGGCCCCAAACACACTTTAGAGTTAATTTGGGACAAACCTGTGCACTCTAGAAAACTTTGTAAAATTTCAAGTAAACAGGGACACACGCCTATGTGGAAGGGTAACACGCCTGTGTGTCTTCTTAACATGGTCATGTTGAAGGCCCGTGTGGCTTACTGATAAACCGTAATTTATACATAGTTTTATCCCATGCTTAGCACATTTATGGATGGTTTCTCCTTAGATTTGGTGAATTCAATGCTCCTAATTCTTTAATGTCATGTTTTATTGTTATTGTTATCTGAATTGTATGATAAATATTTGACTTGTTCTTAATTATGTGTTCTTAATTCTTGTCCTAATATTCCAGGATATTGATTCAAGTTAATGCATTTATTTAGAGGAGCAAAAGTCTCTATCTAAGAGTAAATTTGTCATAATTAAGCGAAGTTGATTGCACGCCTAGAGATAGGGTGACAAGACTTTGCCAGATTAGGGTGAAACCTAATAAGGGGATCCATAGATCGAGTTAATGCAAAACTAGGGCATTAATTAGAAATAGATTTCAATTAATCAACTTAGGGTTACACATTATTAGTCTCAAGAGAGATAATAATATAACTTAGGGATTTCTACGGGTCAAGTCAAATGAATAAATCATCTGATTCAAAGTCAAATGACAAGTGAAGTCTAGGCGGATTTTTCCTTGGGTATTGTCTTAGTCAATCAAGTTTTCCCAAAAGCTTTGGATTTTTCCTTGGGTATTGTCTTAGTCAATCAAGTTTTCCCAAAAGCTTTTCCCCAATTTCTCTCTGTAAACGCTTAGTTTAGTTAATTAGTTTAGATAAACAAATCCCTTAATTTTTAGGTTAGATAATAAAAAGAAAGTAATTACTAGTACTCTTGGTTCCTTTGGGTTCGACAATCCGGTCTTGCTAAAGCTATACTACTGCTCGATAGGTACACTTGCCTTCATCGTGATAATAATTAGTTTCAAGAATGATTAATTATAAATTTTTAAAACCTGTCGCGAAAATCACGTACCAAGTTTTTGGCGCCGTTTCCGGGGAACTAATGTATTAGGAACACTCAATTTTTATTACTTTAGCCATTTTACTTTATTTGCAATTTAAATTTTTATCTTCTTTTCTAATTTTTCTTTTATTCGCTCCTTGCAGGTTTTTATAGTGTATGACTAGAAGAAACCCGTCGAGACCATTACTGTTTGATAGTGAGATCGATTGCACAGTTTGCAGAAATCGAAGAGAATAAGGCAAAGCTTAAGATACACAGAGGAAGAGCAAGAGGAGGATATTCACACCACAACCGAGGAGATGACTGAAAACCAGGAAAATCTGCTACCTCCTGCGATTGCTACTAATCAGGATCCTGCTCCGCGTACTATGTATGATTATGCTAAACCTTCTTTAACAGGAACTGAATCGAGCATAGTTAGGTCTGCTATTGCTGCTAATAATTTTGAACTGAAACCTAACACCATTCAAATGATCCAATAGTTTGTTCAGTTTGATGGTTTGCACGACGAGGACCCAAACACTTATTTGGCGAATTTCTTAGAGTTTTGCGACACTTTTAAAATCAATGGCATTTCTGATGATGCCATTCACCTTCGGTTATTCCCATTTTCATTGAGGAAGAAAGCTAAACAGTGGTTGAACTGGTTACTAAGATGGTCAATCACTACTTGGGAACAAATGACCAAAAAATTTTTATTAAAATATTTTCTATCGGGTAAAATAGCCAAGTTATGTAATGATATCTCTTCTTTTGTGTAGATGGATTTAGAAACACTTTATGATGCATGTGAGAGATAGAAGGACCTTTTAAGAAGATGCCCTCACCATGGGCTACCACTCTGGCTACAGGTTCAAACGTTTCACAATGGTCTGAATCCTTCGACTAGACAGATGATTGACACAGCTGCTGGAGGAACTATCAATAATAAGACACTTGAGGATGCTTATGAATTTATAGAAGAGATGTCACTGAATAATTATCAGTGGCAAGTCATGAGAACAAAACCAACGAAAATAGTCGGTGTTTTTAACGTTGATTTGGTCACTATGCTCTCTAATCAGGTAGAACTTTTGAATAGAAAAATTGACGGTTTTCTTAGTTCTTCACAGATCAGAGACCACCACCACCTCTAGGCTTCCAACAACCACCCTACCAACAAGAGAAAAAACCGAACCTTGAGGAGATGCTAACAAAATTCATCTCGGTGTCAGAAAATCATTTTCAGAATACCGAGACAGCACTTAAGAATTAACAAGCGTCGATCCAAGGGCTCTAAACTCAGATAGGACAGCTCGCCAAATTAATATCTGAACGACCACAAGGTAGTCTGCCGAGTTACACTAAATCTAACCCAAGGGAACAACTCAACGCAATTACCATTCAAGATGAGGAAGGGTTAGTTGCACCAGAACCAGAACCAAGGCAAGAGGTTGTGGTAAGTAAAGGTAAAGGTGAGGTGGACCACAATGACCAAAAACAGGTAAGTAAAGAGTACAAACCGTGTGTACCATACCCAAATGCGACAAGGAAAGACCACTCAGACGAATAATTCGATAAATTCCTTAAACTTTTAAAGAAATTACATATTAACTTACCGTTTATTGAAGCTCTTTCGCAGATGCTGAACGCAGTTAAATTCTTGAATGAGCTTTTAACAAATAAACGAAAGTTGGATGAGGCGTCGCATGTGGAACTAAATGCGGTTAGCTCAGCCATACTACAGAATAAGCTGGCCAACAAATTAAAAGATCCAAAGAGTTTTACAATTTCTTGTTTAATTGGTAGCTTAGATGTTAATAATGCTTTGGCTGATTTAGGGGATACTATCAATGTCATGCCTTATAAAATGTTTAAACAACTAGGTCTTGGGAAACCCAAACAAACTAGGATGAGTATTAAATTAGCCGGTAAAACAATAAGATTTCCTAGGGGTATTATTGAAGATGTACTCGTTAAAATTGACAAATTTATATTCCCAGTTGATTTCGTTGTTCTAGACATAGAGGAGGATAGTAATGTTCCTTTAATTTTAGGGAGGCCCTTTTTAGCAACTGTTAGAACAATAATTGATGTTAGACAGGTGAACTCACACTTCGTGTGTGAGACGAAACGATCAACCTTCAAGCTCGTAATTCGAGTAAAACATCAAAAATTGAAGGTGGTTGTATAAATCATACTATTAAAACTGATCATGTGGTGAAACCTTCCTGGTAGGAAACACGTTCAAAAAACACACCTGAGCCATGTTCGAATAACGACAAAGGACCTATCTATGAAGAACGAATGCTACAAATTGAGGAACTTGATGAATGGCGAACACATAAACCGAAGACACACGATAAACCAAAACCACGCCATGACGAGCTCAATATCTCACACTGCTAGATGCAGCAGACTCTCGTATTGCCACTTCTGAACCTAACGGAGCAATCCCTCTTACGGTACTCAGTATTTTTCCATATGGTATAGTCGAGGTAATTCATCCCAAATTCGGCACTTTTAAGGTAAACAATACTCGTCTTAAACCTTATGTTGATAAAATTGATAGCAGAGATGAGGAGTGTAAACTCCTCGCACCACCATGACCATGCAACAGAAAGGTAAGTCGAGCTTAGACTATAAATAAGCGCTTCTCGGGAGGCAACCTGAGCACTAACAATGTTACCTTCTTTAAATTTTAGTTTTTTGACATTTAATCACTAACTGAGTCATTGAAACACAGGTTTTTCAGAACCACAAGGCCAGCCACACGGGCATGCCGTAAGCCGTTCACATACCACGGGAGGCAACACGGCCGTGTGATACAGTCATGTGACAATAGAGCAAAAACGTTTCCCCAACACGGGATCCGATAAGTTGCCACGGCCGTGCGACATGGCCATGGACAATCTTGCCAAATTAACACGGGCGTGCGACACGACCGTGCTCACTGATCGTGGTCGAACCTGTTAAAATAACACGGGCGTGCGCCTACATACATTAGCGTGGAAGAAGCGAACGAAGATTGACACGGCCGTGCAACATGGCTGTGTACACCAATGCACCCAATTTTGAAAACCACAAAACGTATGGGTTGAAATGAGGGCACACGGGCGTGCCCCATAGCCGTGTGCCCTAATCTCTTTATAAACACCTATTATTTATTTTATTTTTATCTTTATATCTTGAAATTAATTTTTATTTCCTTTTAATACTATTTTATCTTGAAATTTTATAATTTTTATTCGGCTATTTCTTTACGAGTAATTATGCTTCTTTTTATTTCTTAAAAAGTTCATGATTCTATCACAGTTATAAAGAGCTCCAAAGCTCATCATCACTTAGGAACTAAAAACTCCACTGGAAAAGGTTCTCCACGACTGCCACATTCTGCTCGACCACGACCATAGCTACTACCGGATATAATATTCTTTTGGTGCAGGACTTATGGACTAATGAACCTCTACCACCATCGGAGTATCCTCTTCCACTCTCATCATTGCCTTGGCCGATTATTCTCCATAACTCCAATTCAAGGAGTTCATTCATCATTCAGGAAGTTTCACTTCTCTCCCTATCTTATGATTATAGATCTATATTTTTCAATATATTTATCTTTGTACATTGAGGGCAATGTACATCTTAAGTGTGGAGGGTCTTTTATATCATTATCAGAAATCCCTGAATTTTGTCTTGTTCTCATGTGATCTTCTCATACCACTATTAGAATGAATTTTGATTAAGTTATGATTTTTATTGATATGTCTTGAATTAAAACATAGGCATTTATGCATTGATCGTTTAAACTTTAAGACATTAGGGAATCAAGCGTAATAAGTTGATTTTTGAGAAATAGAAATTTTTTAGATTGTTTCCCCAAGTTTAGATATTATCTTGAGTTAAAATTCACAGGGTTAACATCAAAAAGCCATAATTTTGTGAGATCTTAAGCCTTTAGAGCATATGTTATTTTTTTCATGCTCACTCTTATTATGAGTGCATCAGTATTGAATTGTTATTCTAGAACTTGCTTGATTATGCATGTCAAGACGACACCATTTGATTTGATATGTCAAGATGATAAAGGCACTTAGGTTTAACCCACTCACTCCATAAAAGCCTACCTTCATAATTAACCCTTAGTAAACCCCTTTGAGCCTTACAAGCCATTAATTGATTTACCCTCAATATTAACCCATAACCCATTATTGTTGAAATCCCCTAATTTGATCCCTATTTTTGTCGAGGTTTGATTTGAACTAATTGCGTTGCAATAATTAAGTTCTATGTTATTTGACTTGTTCTTAAAAAAATAAAATACTTACATACATATTAGTAGTAATTCGTCATTTTTGAGCTTGAGTGTTAATTCCATATTCTGAGAAGAAGCTTACTTGTATTCAACTGATAATTAATTATTTTTCCAGTTAGGTGATTTTTTTTCAATTCAATCTCGATTCTAACCTTTTCTTTCAGCTTGTGACCACACCCCCTAACCAAAGCCACGTTACAACCCTCTAAAGACCTTTTTGATTGATATATCATCTCAATATATAGTGGTGGAGATTTGATTTTCATGCAAGCCTATGGTAATAACCTTTCATATTGACTAATAAGTGCTTTATTTGATGTCCTTAAACACCTCGAGTGATTTGAGTGAACCTTTAGTGAGGATGTTAAACTCTGTGATATTTTGATCAAAGGTGATTACTTAATTGAGGGGGACACCTATGTTTTTATGATAAAATGCTCAACTTGGAATGTTTGAAAATTTGATGTACTTTTAGTTGAATTTTCAATGTATGAATACTTAAGGATTATTTTGAGATATTATTGATAGGGATTATAAATTGAAAAGAATTTATTTTGATTGTGAGTTGAGGATTTTGCTTGAGGACAAACAAACGCTTAAGTGTGGGGGTATTTGATAAACTGTAATTTATACATATTTTTATCCTATGCTTAGCACATTTATGGATGGTTTCTCCTTAGATTTGGTGAATTCGATCTCCTAATTCTTTAATTTCATGTTTTATACTTAGGTGAGCACAGGAGAGTAAAAAGAGCAATAAACGGGCCGAAAACGGAGAAGATGGACCCACATAGGAAATCAACACGGCCTGGACGTCCTCACACGGGTAAGCCACACAGCCGTGTCCATTTGGCAGGATCGAAGCATGACTTACACGGGTAGACTACATGCTCGTGCCTATTTAACAGCCTTGACCACGGGCTGGAGCAATTGCACACGGACATGTCACACGGGCATGTCCCTATCGAGTCCAAGTATAGTTCTATTCAGAAAAGGCCTCTTTTGAAGGATCTTAGGCATTCTAAAGCCTATTTAAACACCTGAGGAGGCACTTAGAAGGGACATACAAAGTATGAGGCAAGGAATTACTCAAGGGAAGCCGATTGATCCATCTCAGAAGTCAGATTCATCGTCAAGACTGAAGATCTCCCTTCAATTTTCATTCAGAGGTTTTGGGTTTTCTTTATGTTTTGTATTCATTTTTCTTCTGAGATGTTTTCTTTTATAATTATGAACTAAACCCTCTAAATACCTAAGGGGAATGAAACCTAAGATGGATCTTGTTATTGTTATTTGAATTGTATGATAAATATTTGACTTATTCTTAATTATGTGTTCTTAATTCTTGTATTAATATTCCAGGATATTGATTTAAGTTAATGCGCTTATTCAGAGGAGCAAAAGTCCCTGCCTAAGAGTAAATTTGTCATAATTAAGTGGAGTTGATTGCACGCCTAGAGATAGGGTGACAAGATTTTGCCAGATTAGGATGAAACCTAATAAGGGGATCCATAGATCGAGTTAATGCAACACTAGGGTATTAATTAGAAACAGATTTCAATTAATCAACCTAGGGTTAGACGTTATTAGTCTCGAGAGAGATAATAATATAACTTAGGGATTTCTACGGATCAAGTCAAATGAATAAATTGTCCTATTTAGAGTCAAATGACAAGTGAAGTCTAGGTGGATTTTTCCTTGGGTATTGTCTTAATCAATCGTGTTTTCCCAAAAGCTTTTCCCCAATTTCTCTCTGTGCACTCTTAGTTTAGTTAATTAGTTTAGATAAACAAATCACTTAATTAGGCTAGATAATAAAAAGAAAGTAATTAATAGTACTCTTGGTTCCTTTGGGTTCGACAATCCGGTCTTGCTAAAGCTATACTACTGCTCGATAGGTACACTTGCCTTCATCGTGATAATAGTTAGTTTCAAGAATGATTAATTATAAATTTTTAAAACCTATCACGAAAATCACGTACCACTTACACGGCCTGAACTTTTCGGGACATGCCCGTGTCCCTAGCCAGTGTGAATTTATTTTTTGATTCGAACCTACAGAGGTTTTCACACAGCTTGGCACATGCCCGTGTCTCCCACACGGCCATGACAAGGCCATGTCTCAGCCCGTGTGCAAAAGCCTTGACATTTTGTTCCTGACGTCAGCAACCTCTTAAGGGCACACGGCCATGGTTTATGCCCGTGTACTAGGCTGTGTCCTTCACATAGTTGGGACACACGGCCATGTCTCTGCTCATGTGGTTACTACTAGGCATTTTGTTTTGCCAACTTTAGGTGCTGGGGACACACGGCCTTACCACACACCCATGGGGCAAGCTGTGTGTCACACACGATCTAAACACACACTCGTGTGTCCGCCCATGTGGAAAAAAAACAAGGCTATTTACCAAGCCTTTTGGTCACCATTTCTTGCACTAACCTACACAACATCAACCAAAACCAATCCAAGCGTAACACATATAACCAAAAAAACCACAACCATGAGAAATTTTGCAACAAATGTATTTAATAATAATCAATATTACCAACATTAATGGCCTATACAAAATGAATATCACATCCATTATATGAGCCAACACTTGTGGTTAAACTAACAAGACACTAAACAAAAGATTCAAGTCCCTATACGTGCCAAAATCAAAATATTAAACTAGTTATACCAAAGCTTCAGGTGATAGTGTGATTAATACCTCTGACGTCCCTTGATCGCCGATACTAGCTTGGCGGCACTATAAGAAAATGTAAAGGAGAGGGAGTAAGCATAAAGCTTAGTAAGTTGCATGTAAATAAATTACAACATTAACCACGCATATTTAAAACGCTTAGCATATAATAAATCAACACAACATTCTTGAGTGCACAAAGGTAGATATCACCACATAATTATACATCACAAATATAAGCCAAAGATTTCCAAAATCATTTTCATGGATAGAACTTACTCATGTTATTCTTACCATTAAGACATTAACCAAACTCATATCACATGAGTTTCAAATAAGAACCTGTACCACTCACAACATGATTATATCATTCCATATCGTTGTCATAAGCTTTAAAATAACCCGTGAAACCATTTGGAATACTAAAGGATATCTGATAAGATATACACAAGAGGGTGAATTGCCGATGCCATGTTCCAAACATGGTCTTACACTGGCTCACATGTCGAGGCCGATGCCATGTCCCAGACATGGTCTTACACTGGCTCTCATTACATTACCGATGCCATGTTCCAAATATGGTCTTACACTGGCTCTCATATTGTGGCCGATGCCATGTCCCAGACATGGTCTTACACTAGCACACATATCACCCAAATGTCATGGCATGGATATCCAATCTATTCTTAGGTTCAACCGAGAGTTTACCATATTAATTTCATCATGCATTATTCATAATCATATTCAACCATATTATGCAAAATTGATCATTCAACAGATAATAGCGATAAAGTTGCCTTACTTACGTACAACTTACCTCGGTATACACAAACTGGGCGACTAGTTAGATTTAATCTACTTACTTGGCCTTCCTTCGGTTTAGGCCCGGATTTTGTATTTCTTGATCTAAAATGATACAAAATTCACTAATTTAATCATCATATTAGTCAATGCATTTCATAATTCATATTTTGGAAAAATGATCATTTTGCCCATAGACTTTCACAAAAATTATGATTTTACCCCTAGGCTCGTAAATTTATTTTTTATTGAATTTACACATTAACCAAGATTAGCCAAAACTATTTTAAGCCTATAGCATCTCACAATTTCAATTATTTCACACATTTACCACATAATTTATAACCTATGCAAAATGGTCCCTAGTTAGGGTTTTCATGAAAACTACTTCACAAAAGTTGTTTATTTAACAACTAAGATTCATTTTCTTCCATAAAAATTCAGCAAAAAACATAAATACTCTCATGGAAAAACCCTATAATTTTAACCATTTTGCAAAATAGTCCCCTCATTAGCTAGATTATGCTATAAGGGTCCCAAAAGTACAAAAATTATCAAGAAAGGTCATCAAAATCACTTACTTGCAAGAGTCTAAAGTTGCTGAAAATTTCAAGCTTCCATGGCCTTCTTTCTTGAAGAAAATCGGTGGAGAAGAGAAGTAATAAAAAAAAGATGATAGCTTTTCCTTATTTTATTTTATTCTAGTAAAATTAGTCACCAAAATTCACCTAATTTTGACTTTTTGATTTTTTTTGTCCCTATGGCTGGCCATGCCATTAATAAAGGCCTATTTTCTTTTTAAAGACCTTAATTTTGGTTCTCTAGCTATTTGACGCCTTTAGCTAATGAGATAAAACTTTTGTCTTTTATGCGATTTAGTCCTTTTTCGCAATTAAGCATGCAATCGCTAAAATTATTTCACCAAAATTTTCATGCACTCATATAAATATGCTATAACACATAAAATAAGATTATAAATAATTTCTTCAACTTGGGGTTAGTGGTTCCGAAACCATTGTTCCGACTAGGCCCAAAATCGGGCTGTTACAATAATTAAAGACAACTTATATTAGTAGACAAACCTAAACATGTTCTTAATCTAATTGTAAATGAGCAAACTGATTGAAAGACTAATATGTCATCTATCGAAGTCTAATTAGGAGATGCTTTGTCTTGGTTACCAGAGTGGATGACTCCCAGAAGACAGAGACATAAATGTGACCGACTGGATTGATAGTACTTTGGACTAGACCCAAGAAGAATAGATCTTAAATCTTTTATGGGTTTATGTAACACCCCTCGCCCGTATCCCTCACTGGAACAGGGTTCGAGGTGTTACCCGACTTAAACTCAGTCAATGACACAAAAACCGTGCTGAAAAATTTCAATCAATTTAAAAATTTTCTTTTCACATGCAATCTATCCCATATATGAGCTTACGAGGTCCAAAACATTAAAACCCTATACATGCCATAGACTCGAAATACTAGGATTTACTTACACCGATAACGTGAGCTCGACAGTGTGATAATATCTCCGGCGAACTCCAACCCGAGCAGGTAACTGAAGTCAACAATATATAAAACAGAGAAATGTAACAACGGAGTAAGCTTTCATAAGCTTAGTAAGTCTTAAGCAATGCAAACAAATAAACGCAATTATACTTCGATTATTTAATTTCTTAAGAGGCCAAATTCTAGGGATATTGCCATCTGGCCGAATATACACAAGCACATAATACACGTTCAGCATTCTTATCACACTTAATCTGAATTCATATAACATATTTAGATCAAATACCCTCACATACTTTCACACCCTGACCAGGTGTATCATGATCATAAGTATAGTTTTAACATTTATTCACGCACGTATCACATTACTCACTTATGATTCACTTCAAATCAAACTCACATCTGAGTACATACTACGTACCTGGCCCACTTTACGTATTAAATGTATTCATTTGACAATCTAGCACGAGGTACCTTAGTCATAGGCTTTTCTCAAATCACCGGCATTTCGCCTACTAGGCTCGAGGCCCGATATCATTTCACCGGCTTTATAGCCTACTAGGCTCGAAAGCCCGAATAGTATCTTACCGACATTATAGTCTGCTAAGCTCAAAGGCCCGAATAATCAAATCAACAAGTTCCATATAACATATTCATATCAATTGAGTACTAACATCATTCGAATGTATATAATTATACATCTCAAACACTTTTCTTTCATCTCATTTTAACACTTAACATTTGATAGCTTATGCATAACATTTCACTCACATTCATTTCAAACTTATCATTCGATTATAAAAGCACATTGCATATTTACCAACATGTTATACTTGACATTAGGCCATATAAGCATGATACAATACACTATCATTTCATATTTAACATTCGGCTAAACCCTTATCTTACAAGGAACACTGAATTCACATAACATATCATTTCACCGGCATTACACCTGCTAGGCACGACGGCCCGAATACACATCACCGGCACGAAGGCCCGAATACACATCACCGGCATGAAGCCTGCTAGGCACGAAGACCCGAATATACATCACCAGCACGAAGCCTGCTAGGCAAAAAGGGCCGAATACACATTACCGGCACGAAGCCTGCTAGGCACGAAGGCCCGAATACACATCACCGGCATGAAGCCTGCTAGGCACGAAGGCCCGAATATACATCACCGACACGAAGCCTGCTAGGCACGAAGGCCCGAATACACATCACCGGCACGAAGCCTGCTAGGCACGAAGGCCCGAATATCATACCAGCACTAGGCCTGCGGGATTTATCCCTAATATAATACCAGCACGAAGCCTGCGGGATTTAACCTGGATATTTTACCAGCACGAAGCCTGCAGGTCTTTAAGTCCGGATACACATCAAATATCATGCATATTTAATCATTTATTAACACATCTCATTCAACATATCACATTTCCATTTCACCATTCAAACTTAACCCATAGTGACCATTCGACTATAAATCATATGCATAAATTATTTATCGCGCAACTTAGTTCAAGTAGAACCAAAAGGTCACGATTCATCTAATATATACATATTGCTCACTGATTCGCACACAACCTTTCAAATTAGCAATTATAAGATGGTTCCGCACATAGCCCATCCTTATCGATAATTTACGATGGTTTTACCCTTACTCACATATATGTCATAGGCATTTTTACCTATGCTTCTCAATTCACATTCATGAGTCAATTCCAATCGATTTAACATGCCTAAGTACATATCGTATACCTGAATAATTTACTTTACGGAACGAATCCACATATCATATTAGCCCATAGTCTTATCGAACCACACTTTTAATGGTTTACCTCATCGAAGTTCACATTTAATCACTTTAGTGCCAAACCATATTCGGCTACCACAAAGGACTAATAATAATAATTTTATACACATCATGGTTTCCTTTAAGTATTTAATAATCACAAATCGTGATATCTCCACCAGCACATATACGGCATAGTTTATTCATTGTAACACTCATTTAGTGCATCAAATTTCCAAATCCAATTCAACTTAAGCATAATAGCCATAATCGACTTATAGCCTTAAATCATTACATATCCGGCACATTAACTAAATAATATTTATATTCCCTTTACCATATTAATTTAACTCTTGGGCATATAAAAAGGAATCAAGCTTAAACACTTAAGAACTTACGTCGAATGTTGCCGAACGATTACAACAGCTATTCGATTACTTTCTCTTTTCTCTTATCCGAATTTGCCCCTCTATGCTCTTGAGCTTAAAATTTAAAGATTTTAAACTAGTCATTATTCGACTATTCAAGCATCACTTTCAAAATATAATATATATATTCAACTTTCACACCTACTGATCATAGTAAGCTTATAAGAAATCAATAAGCAACTCATTAACAAATTTTTGTCAGTTTACCACATAATCATAATTTCACTGCAAGCTGTCTTCCTGAGCGGTTTCGAAAATCCCTAAAGGGGGAAGAGTTGTGACAGCCCTAAAGTGACCCTAGTCGGAAAGCGGTTTCGGGACCGCTAAACCGAGTCACCAAATTATTTGAATATGATATTTATTGTCTAAAATAAATGTGTGAAAATTTTAAGCTTTGATTTAGTAAATTGCATGTGAATTTAGTCAATAGGACTTATGTGTGACATTTTTGAAATGTGATAGATCAAAACATAAGGACCTATTAGTGCATGTTGAAAAAGGGGGGACTTGCATGTCAATTTCCCCCCCATCTAGTAGTGGCCGGCCATGACATTAGGATGGACAAAGGGTGATGGGCAAAACATGTCATAGACATGTTGTGTTGGTGCATCATGGGAGGAAACAATAAAATAAAGAGCATGGGCAATAAAATATTAGTGTTAGTAGGATGAGAAACAAAAAAAAAAAGAAAGGATATGTGTGATTGTCCCCCTATTGCCGTGAGTTGAAGGAAAGAAAAAAAAAGTGTTCATCCTTTGGTTCATCCTTGGCCGAAAATTTTAAGGAGGAAGGAAGAAGAAAGGTTGAAGAGGTTCGGCCATGCATGTAACTAGGCTAAGGTATGTTTGATGATGTTCCATGAGATGCATGCATGTTTTAGTTGTTAGCTTGAGTTCTACCTAGCCCATGGTCTAAATCTTGCTATGTGATGGAAATGACACTCGGCCATGGATGCATCATTCTTGCTTGGTGTTGATGTTGTGTTGGTGAGATATCAAGTTATTTTTGTGACCAAGTTGAGATTTGAATTTTTGGAATGAGTAAGGTTTTCGGCTATGGTAAATATAAGGGTGATGGATGTTGTGTCATGCTAAATCTAGATGAACAATGTTAGTGCTTATACCTCGATATTCATGAGTTTCTTTCTTGGTTTTACCTCAAACCCATGAAGTATTTTAATTGGTGTTGTTAGAGGGTTCGGTCATGGGATTATAAGCTTGTTAGTTTTGATGATGAAATTTATGCCTTGCAAGGGTAAATGGTGTCTTGATGCATTCGGCCATGGTAGAAAGTAGATGTGAAATGGTAGTAAGATAAAATGCAAAAATGTTAGTATTTGATTACTAGTGTATAAATGCGTATTAGCCGAGTTTTGAATTTGAAACGAAACGGTATATAACCAATACAAGTAACCATACTTGTGGGAAGTATTAAGCATATAATTGGCCTCAACATATACATGCATACTCGGCCACATGAGAAGATTAGTGTTGCATGCATTCAGTTAGAGGCAAGCATATTGATGCCTTTATCTTGGTTAGGACAATCGGCTAAAAGGGAGTGTGGGTTAATATGTTGAGTTGACGCATGATTTCACATGTATGTGACTTTAATGTCTAATGTATAAATATGGGCTAAGTGCCTTGTGTTCCTCTTTTCGATGCTCAAATGATTAAAACAATTTATTTGTTTAATTAAGCTCAAGAGCAAAGAGGACCAAAGTTGGATAAAGGAAAGGAAAAAGTGATCGAATAGCCGCCGAAATCGTTCAACAACATCCGAGGTAAGTTTTAAGTGATTAAACATTGAGTAAATTCAATTATAATAGGACATGATGAGTTGATTTAATAAGATATGATGTGGCCATGATATGTTCTAAGCTCAAATGGTAAGTTCTTAAGTGTTTGAGCTTGGGAATTTAAGGGTAATTTGAAATAGTCTGCTTAGGACAGCAGCAGTAACGTGACTTTAGAAAATCACCATAAATTTATGGATTTGAATTAGAGGCTGAATGAGACATGAAATTAAATCTTAATGAGTCTAGTTTCTTATAAAAGAAACCGTGTAAGCAAAGGAATTTCCGATAATGAGATACTTAAAGTTGTGTGAGACAGCGCAGAATGACACTGTAATCCTCTGTTCTGTTTTTAGAAAATCATTATAAATTGTACAAAAATGGTTATAAGATAAAATTTATATGCTTAGACTCCTTAATGAGTCTAGTTTCAAATGAAATCAAATACAACACATTTTGAATTCTGTAAAATGAGAAATTTGATTCGTAGTGAAGAGTGGTCAGATTAGTCAAATAGTGAAACAGGGGAAACTTTAAGAAAAATCTGGTATTGATTGGCCAAACCTAAAATTCTGGAAATTTTATGGATGGAAGATATACGAGTCTATATTCAGGAAAAATTAACGGAAAGTGATTTGGAGTTTTGTAGCTCCAGTTATAAATAATTTAGTGACTATTGCTCAGGAAAAACAGCTTGTGCTGAATTTGAGATTGTGTTGTAAACCTTGATAAACTTGTTTTAGTTGCTCATAAGCTATTGATTAAACCCATACGTGAATTCTAAATTGTGATATTGGAAAATGATAGATGTAGATTCAGCCAAGACAGTGTGTATACGTGAAAGTATATGTGGTATGTGAAGTATATTTGGATAATTGTGATGTGAATACATGAAAATCTATATTTTGATTTAGGATTCTATGTGATGGATGTGAACATGCATATATGAGATAAGGCCTAATGGCCGATGTGATGAATGTGAAAGTGTATATATGTGATAAGGCCTAATGGCCGATGTGATGAATGTGAAAGTGTATATATGTGATAAGGCCTAATGGCCGATGTGATGAATGTGAAAGTGTATATATATGTGATAAGCCCTAATGGCCGATGTGATGAATGTGAAAGTGTATATATATGTGATAAGCCCTAATGGCCGATGTGATGAATGTGAAAGTGTATATATGTGATAAGGCCTAATGGCCGATGTGATGAATGTGAAAGTGTATATATGTGATAAGGCCTAATGGCCGATGTGATGAATGTGAAAGTATATATATGTGATAAGGCCTAATGGCCGATGTGATGAATGTGAAAGTGTATATATATGTGATAAGGCCTAATGGCCGATGTGATGAATGTGAAAGTGTATATATGTGATAAGGCCTAATGGCTGATGTGATAAATGTGAAAGTGTATATATGTGACAGGGCCGAGTGGCCAACGTGATGGATGTGAAAGTGTATAAGTGTGATAAGTCCCGAAGGGCATTTGTGTCAGTACTATATCTGGGTTAAAACCCCGCAGGCTTTATGCGAGAATATTATCACTGATTAATATACGTAAGCTTCGTGCTCGTACTATATCCGAGCTCTAAAGACCCGATGACTACGTGTGGGGATTTTGTCCGGGTAAGACCCGATAACTTCGTGTGGAGATTATGTCCGGATAAGACTTCGTAATAAGAATTGCTTATAAATATATTCAATGCGAAAGGTTAAACAGGTATGTACTCCAAGTTTATATGTGAGCTTGATTTGCACTAAATCATAAGGTAGTTATGTGATGCATACAAGAGCAATCTATGAGACTATTCCTATGATTATGTGACATCGGATCAGTGTGAGAGGTTATGTGAAATCATACGATATATCTATGTCACATGAGCTCACTTTTATATGAAAGTTTATCTGCCTATTGTATATGATGAGATGTGCATATTCGGAAAAAGGATGGTATGCCCGAAGGAAGAGTGAAATAAAATATACGAATAACTATGTTATAATTTGATTGTTATCTGTTGACACTGCTTAAAACTTACTAAGCATTGTAATGCTTACTCCATTTACTCTGTTTCCTCTGTTTTATAGATCTCATTTGGAAGCTACAGGCTCGGGGATCATCAGCAACTAGTCACACTATCACTATCCATTGTTTGGTACTGCTACGTTTTGGATTATCTTATGGCATGTATAGAATAGACTAGTGGCGGAAGAATATTTTTGGTTAATGTATATAAGCCATGCGAAAATGGCATCTTTTGAATGTTTACTTAGTGAAGTTTAAATTTTACCTCTGGTTGTGTTTAGTACTTGTTTAAACGAACGATCTTTATTTCAAGAAAAAGTTCAAAATTTTACTGTTCTGACATGAGTTACAAGTCCGGTAATGCCCCTTACCTATTCTGGCGACGGTTACGGGATAGGGGTGTTACATTAGGGCTGTCACAGTTTATTCACTTGTGACGTTCATAGTATGACATACCTAAATCCTGAGTGGATGACGAATTATGTATGTGCGACATGCACTTTGAGTAAGTAAAATCCTAAGTTCAAATAGATAAGGAACAAAAAATTGGTGCATTGGGTGTAAGACTTCTGTAGTATGTCGCATCATTCACAATAATAGAATTCATAGCCCGAGACATAGGTAAATGATATCCTGTCATAGGCATTACATGGTTGATGAAAACTAAATGTGGTCGTGGTTTGTTTATCTTTGTAATGAATGAGTTGATTACTATTTGATAGTAATTGACTTTTTATAAATGAAACTGTAATGATTATCATGAGATAAAATAGGATTATATTGAGAGAACGAATATTATCCCAAAGAGATTAAGAATATCCTATAAGGGTAACACACTTATGACAAGGTCATTGGACGAGCATTGATCAAGTTGCTTTCATAATGGTATACTGTCGGGGAGAGCTTAGTCACAATACTATAGTGGAATGACTTCATAACTAAATGAGTTTATAATTGATAGACAAAAAGCTAGAACTTAATTGTAAATCATTTGAGCCTCAATTGCATATTTCCAATTGGTCTCTTTGCTAGCTCGTTGAATCCAGAAATGAATTGCATGATGAATCAAATGAACAAAAAATGGATAAAAATAACACTCATTTGTTTCTTATTCTGTTTAATGACAAAAAGTGATCCAATAATATATGAAGATGCAATTGAATATGTCAAATGGTAGAAGGAAATGGATGAAAAAATTGCAACAATAAGAAGAAATGACACGTGAGAGTCAACAAGTCTACTAGAAGGACATAGTTCAATTAGAGTCAAATTGGTGTACATGACGAAAACCAACAAAAAAGGAAAAGTGGAGAAATACAAAGTAAGACTAGTTGCAAAAGGCTACAAGCAAAAACATGGAGTGAACTATGATGAAGTATTTATTCCGGTTGTCAGAATTGACACTATAAGGCTTCTCACGACAATTGCAACAAAAATAAATGGAAGATTTATCAGATGGACATGAAGCCATAATTCCTTAATGTCTACCTAGAAGAAGAAGTCTACAACGAACAACCACCTGGATATAGCAAACAATGACAGGAAGACAAAGTCTATCACTTGAAAAAAACTTTATATGGACTAAAGCAAGCCCCAGGAGCATGGAACATAAGAATAGAGAATACTTTTAAAAGAACGGGTTCATAAAAAGCCCATACAAGCATGCCATATATACAGAGAAAAAAAGAGTTGGTGACATCATGATTGTGTGCTTATACGTGGATGATATGATTTTCACGGGAAACAATCTTGGTATGTTCAATGACTTTAAGAAAGCTATGACTAAAGAATTTGTAATGATAGATATTGATGAAATGTCATAATTTCTTGGAGTCGAAGTGAGACAAATGAAAGATGAAATATTTATGCCTCAAAAGAAGTATGCAGGATAAGTTTTAAGAAAATTCTGAATGAAAGATTGCAGGCCGATAGCTACACTAGCATAACCAAGCATGCAATTAAGTGTTGATTCATCTAGAGAGCTGGAAAATCCAACGTTGTTTAAAAGTATCGTTGGAAGTTTAAGGTATTTGACTATCACGCGTCCAAACATCATGTACGCAATGGGAATAGTTAGTAGATACATAGAAAAGCCAAAATAAGATCACTTGATTGCAACAAAGAGAATTTTGAGATATGTTAAAGGTACAATGGATCATGGTTTATTTTATACATACTCACAATGTCAAAATTGGTTGGTTATTCAGATAATGATTATATGGTGGTGACTTTGGATGATCGCAAAAGAACATCCGGATATTTATTCCATATTGGCTTCGTGACATTTTCATGGTCATCCGGAAAACAACAAACAATAGCCCTCTCATAGGCTTACTCATAGGTCGGGCCACTCGGCCCCCCGAAGGCCCGCCCGAAATGTGGAAGGGTTTGGGCAAAAAATAGGCCCAAAAAATGGGCTTGGAGAAAAAACTAAGGCCCGTTTAAAAAATGGGTCGGGCCTCAGTTAAGGTATTTTTGGCCAGGGCCCGGCCCGACCCGAATTCACTAAAAGACAAAAAAATTTACATTTTTTTAATGTTATTTTCTTGTTATTTTCTCCCTATTTTGCTACCATTTTATTATTATGTTGCTATTATTTTGTTGTTTTTGTTTGGATATTGTATAAAACTTATTATGTTGTTAATTTTGTTATTATTTTAAAGGCATTTGTTAATTTTTTAAATTATTTTAGAAATATTTGATTGTTAAATTGCATCTATCTTAGTGTTATTTAAGTCTACATATTTTTTAAAATTTATTTTCAATTTATTGAGAAATATTTATTTTAATGTTTTTAATATTTTGATGTATTATGTAACACCCCGAACCCGAGTCCGACACCGGAGTCGAACACGAGGTGTTAACAAACTTTGAAAAAAATTTCCAGACACTGCCCAATCTGTGTACTAGTCGCTTTAAAAAATCATATCTTGAGCTTCACAACTCGAAAATCAGTTTCGTGATTTTTCCCTGAAACTAGACTCATATGCCCATCTACATATTTTTTTTAGAATTTTTGATCGGGCCAATTAGTACAGTTTATTAGTTAAAGTCTCCCATGTTACAGGGATCGACTATCCTGACCTTTGCGCACTACGACTTGGATATCTCCTTGTACAGGGCTCCAATACTGATGCTGTTTGTTTCTATAGAAACTAGACTCAGAGAGGAATCTATACATATATGGTATGACTCCTAATTATCTCTGGTTAATTTATAATCAATTTCCAAAGTCGGAACAAGGAATCCAGAACCTGTTCTGACCCTGTTTCACGAGAACCTTAATATCTCTTAACATACTGTCCGTATGATTGTTTCGTTACTTTCCTACGAAATTAGATTCTTCAAGGTTTGTTTACATAATTTATTCACTATTTAATTCCATTCCTACTATTTTTAGTGATTTTCCAAATCTACGTCACTGATGCTGTCAGCATCTACCTTTAAGGTAGGCTTTACCTATTTCATGGTTCAACTAGCCCTTTTTGCATACATAGCACAATTTATGAAAGTGATTAACCATCCCCGTGGCCAATCCTTGACAAGCATATCCACACCAAATGATTATAACATTATACTCAAACACATATAAGCCATTTTCGCATGGCTATCCAAAACTTACACATCACATAAAGTACTCGAAAAACAACAATGGGTCGTCCTATACATGCCATATCAAAATTCAACCAAAAGAGTACCCAAAAGAGCCTTTGATAGTGTGGGCGACTTCGACTTCAAGATCCCGAGTCCGATAGCTGGAGAACCAAAAATCTATAAAACAGAGGAGCAATGGAACGAAGTAAGCAATTTATGCTTAGTAAGTTTTGAGCAAGGAATTCCAGCATAACGAAAGAATAGCACACATTTAGCTAAACGGAATATTTCATAATACACAATTTTCCGATATCAAACTTACTTCACAACGTTAACCCTTATGTACATACACAAAAGACCAACTTAGCCGAAGGCCGGTAGCTCGTTCATCAACTGAGCGAATATTTATTTGTAAGGGCTCGATTAAATTCAACACATACGTAACATATCCCAATATTGGGATGTTTTTCGAGTATTAGCTGGAATTTTACAGCAAGCTCATTCATTACCAAAATCACGTACCTTCGGAATTTAACCGGATATAGCTCCTCGTTCAAGTGCCTTCGGGACATAGCCCGGTTATAGTAACTCATACAATGCCTTCGGGACTTAACCCGGATTTTAAAACTCGCACGAATGCCTTCGGGACTTAACCCGGAATTAGTATCTCGCACAAAGGCCTTCGGGACTTAACCCGGAATTAATAACTCGCACAAATGCCTTCGGATCTTAGTCCGGATATAGTCACTTAGCACAAAGCCTTCGGGACTTAGCCCGGACAGCATTCAATTAATCATGCACATCTAACAATAATTCATGGCACATTCGTATTTCTTTTTCATTAGCAAAACTCAAACACAAGGCACATACCATCCTTGCACATTCGGCTCAATAGCCACACATAGAGCATGATTTTAATTTGCTTAAAACATGATTTAATCACATCGTAATTTAAGCTCTCTTACTCAAGAACTTACCTCGGGTGTTGTCGAACGATTCCGCTAACTATTCGACCACTTTTTCCTTCCCTTTATCGGATCTATTTCCCCTTTGCTCTTGAGCTTAGCCTAGCTACATGCATGGCCGAACCTCTTCACCTTTCTTCTTCCTTCCTCCTTAAAATTATTGGCCAAGGATGAACCAAAGGATGAGAAATTTTTTTCTTTATTTTTCTTTCTAGTTTCGGCAAGTATGAAGATGAGAAAAGGATGAACAAAAATTTCCTCCTTTCTTTTCTTTAGCTCACGGCAAAAGGGGGGGGGAAGAAAACAACTACACACATTTTTTTTTTGTATTCACCATACTCCTTTTCATTATTTAATTTCCATGCCCATTATTTTATTTTTTTCCACCCATGATGCACCAACAAGACATGTCTATGACATGTCTTGGCCATCAAACTTGGTCTACCATGCTTGTCATGGCCGGCCACTACTAGTAGGGGGGGAATTTGACATGCAAGTCCCCCCTTTGTCCACATGCACTAATAGGTCCTCACACATTGACCTATCACATTTTAGAATTTTCTCACATAAGTCCTATTGACTAAATTCACATGCAATCAACCAAATCGAAGCTTGAAATTTTCACACATTCATAATTACATATTCTAGACAATAAGTATCACATTCAAACATTTCGGTGACTCGGTTTAGCGGTCCCGAAACCACTTCCCGACTAGGGTCAACTTTGGGCTGTCACATATTATATATTTAAAAATTATATAAAAATAATATAAAAAAAATACGGCCGGGCCGGCCTGGGCTGTAGCATTTTTATCCGAGATGGGCTTGGGCAAAATTTTAGGCCCATTTTTTGGCCAGGCCCAGTCTGAACCCAATAAATGGGCCAGAATTTTTAGTTGAGCTCGGCCCGACCCGTGAGCACCTCTACCCTCTCAACATATGAAGCAGAATACATGGTTGTTGCAACATGCACATGTCAAGCAATTTTATTGAAGAATATTTTGAGTGAATTATCTATTATACAAGAAGGTCCAATCACAATTTATATTAACAACAAGTTTACAATATCTCTTGCAAAGAATCTAATATCTTATAGTCGAAGCAAGCATATCGATACAAAATATCTTTTTATTCAAGAGTAAGTGAAGAATAAAAATATAAAGTTAACTTATTGCAAAACAGAAATAAATTGGCAAACATTTTGCTGAAAGTGGACGTATTCCATAAATTCAAAGAAAAACTTGAAATGAAAGCTCGATTTGAGGAGAATGTTGAAGTGAAACCCCGACTTCCAAAGTTAACAGAAAATTGGAGCCAAGAGTTGCTATACAAATTAGCCTGCAACTTTACAAAACGTGACTTGAAATTGATTGCAAAGTGGCAGTCTTATAATGACCTTACGATTAGCTAAGCAAAAGGATAAGCATTATCAATACATGCTTACCGGAAGTTTCATGATATACTTAAAAGGATAAGTAGTCATTAAGGCGGTAAACTATGTATATTTCGGATATTAATGAATGTACGTGTGTGAGTGTTCAAAAAAAGAATTAAATGGCGTGAGTAAAAGAAGAAAAAAGGAGTGTGTGAAAATAGAAAACTAGCAGCTAGAGAGAAAAAAATTGTATTTGTATTGTGAAATATTTGTGTATAATAAAATTATTATTTCAGCTATTAATTCTCCATGACGCTTTCAGCAGAGTCGTCTTCATCATCAGTCGAGGTTGGATTGACTAGCTTTAGTTCCTTTCCCAAACAACGCCACTGTCCTACAGCTTGGACTGTCTCCATATCCAGATTTAAACTTACCATTCTTTTCCTTTTGTTGCTGCTAGACGATGTTATTCCATGTTTTTCATTGACAGTAAGCTGCAAGTTGTTTACAGTGAAGTGGTCTGCTAGGGTCTTGATTCCCCCCATTTGCTGACGGATAAGGCCACGTCAGAAGGGTTTGGTGCTTCAAAGTTAGATGAGTTGTATCTAGCATTTTTATCGCCTGGAATATCTTCTGGTTCATCTTCTGCGTTCCTTTTATGGGTTGTGAAGGATTCAAGAAGTGCAGCATGAAGGTTCTCCTGATTTGTTTCTTCTGAAAATTGTTCTTCAATCACCATATTTATATCATATTTTCCTATAGTGTCTCTAGTTGCAGGCTCCAATTACCCCAGACGCAAACTATGAAAGCGCGCGCACACACGCAATTTGAGGGCTAAATGTCTGCAGTACCATCAATGTATTTCAAAGAGATTCCTGAAAAATGGAATGATTTTTGGGAAATGTTATATTTTTTAATATTCTTTCGCATAAAATATTTTTTAAAACTATTTTTAGTGAAACAAGTACAACATGAATCTATTTGTTACAAAATATTATAATAATCAAAATTTCTTTTGTAATAAGATAACTTTTTTATAATAATTTATATCATATATAAATTTAATAATAAATGAGGACTACTTAAAATTTAATTTAAATTACATATACATATATAAGATAGACAATGATACATTAAGGTTGAAAGAGATAATGGTTTAAATAAATATTCATATTTATATAATTAAAATAATTATATTTTATACCATAGATAAGTATTATTAAATATTTATAAATTGTAATATATATTTATTATTAAAAATTAATATAAATATTTTGAATAATATATTAATAAAATTATTTAAAATTTAAAATTATTATTGTTAAAGTTTAATATCAAAATAAAATTGTAATATTAAATAATGAATTATTATTTTGTAAACTCACAATGTACTTTTAATTCACAAATAATTTTTTAAAAAATTGTCATGTTTATTTTTTAAAATATTATTTTTTAATATTTTGCTGTACTCTTAAAACATTTACCAACCTTTTGACTCTAAAAACTCTATTAACAGTGAATAAAATAATTTTTTTGAATAATTTATTATTAATAAATTATATTACTCATATTAATAATTTATTATATTATTTAAAATTAAAAATATTTTTTATATTTTAAATATGTTTTAAAAATTAAAATTAAAAATTTATTATTATAATCTTAGATTTAGTTCAAGTTATTTTATGTAAAAATAAATTTACTCAAAAACATTTTTCTCAAATATAATGGACACTTTTCAAATGGATAAATCATTTAAAAGGAAATAATATAATTCATGATAAGTAAATTTTGGTTGATTTCTATAAAACAAAAGACATTTTTCCTAAAATAAATGGAAGTCAGATAAATTTTTTACGAAACTATGGATTTTACAAGAAAGGGGTGAGAGAAACAAGATGAATAAAATGTTTGGTGAAATGAGTAAAAATGATAAATAATTTTTGGCAGTCAAGCTTGAATCGCAACCACAAACATGATTTAAATATATTCTTTATTTAAAAATAACCTACTCTATATCCTCTTTTTGCTTCTCCTGTTTATCACGTACACATTATTTATTACATATAATATGATTATTTAATTTCATATGCTGTCTAGTTAGATCGTTTATATTATAATTCTAAATTTTTTAAAAATAATTTTATCATAAATTTTTATCATATCTATTTTTTATACAATAACTAAAATTATCCATAACTTTTTTCTAACTCATAAATAAGACTCAAACTTACATTATATTACATTAATAACAATATCTATACCAATCAAAATAAGAATCAATATACAATTTTACAATTTTTTTTTATGAATATTTTATCCTACAAACTTATATGCATACACGCTTATCATGGCCTTGTATGATTAAGTACGGGATAAGGAAGCAGTGAGCAGAGAAATTAAAAAGATAAAAGTAGAAGAGAGAAAATGACGAGATGTTGGTTTTATCTATAGCTAACGCAGGGGATTAATAATTTATTTAAATAAATAATAATTAGTTTCTTAAAATTTATTAAATTAAGTAATTAATTATTTATTACATAAAATGATGATCTAATTAATCTTTTGATGGTAATAATATTATTAATATATTATGATTTTCAATTAAGAAGATTAACAATAATCATTTAAGATTGATTATATATTAAATTGATGTGTGAATTAAATTTAGAAAAATCATTTTAAATAAATTATTTAAAGTAAAAACTTAAAACAATTTATGTATAGATTAAAAATATGACTATTAATAATATATTTTATTAATTTTTTAAATTAATTTTATGAAAATTTGTCAAACTTAATTATTTTAAATACATTATTATTTAAATTTGAAAAAAAAACTTATTTAAATTTATAAGAATTTATATTAGATTTTTAATTTTGTTTGTAGATTTAAAAAGCTTAAGTGGCAATTAGGATAATAGTCCTAAAAATAAATAAATAAATAAATAAACAAATAGTTTGCAAATAAATGGAATATGGATTTCAATACACTTGAAAGTAGTTGCAGGAACAAAATCATCTTTTAATTTTAGGAATTTAGTTCGGTTGAGATTAATTTAAAAATTAAAATCCAATTGATAAGTCATATTCAAATTTACAGACATGTTATCAATTTAATTTTAATTTTTGAATCAAGCAAGTAGATGGATGAAGTTCCTAAAATTTAAAAAGAGTAGAAAGACTTGATCCATAAGTTAAAAAAGTACAGGGAGTGAGGCATAATTCCACCATTTTCTCCCTTACTTTCTCTTCCACCCAGCTGCTTACGTGTTAGCATTCAGAAGACTAAATTTTATACTACTTTATGTATCTCGTTGTAGATACGTAAACAAAATTTAATGTTACATCATCCTAATTTTATAGTAGTGCTTAAATCATAACATAACATAACAAAACCTCTAACCTCCTAGCCAGTCATATCAATTTTACTTTAATGTATAAATGTAACTCATTGATTACATCCACGCAAGTTATTTATATTATTTTTAAGCGATTTAAAAATAGGTTTACTTCTTTTCTTTTTCTTTTTTTTTTAAACTCCATCTAATTTAAGAAAGTAAATTTTAGCTCAACTCAATCTGATTTTTTTTAGATTAATTTTTATTTTAAATAATTTTTTTAAAAATATAATACATTAAATGCACTAAAAGCATAAAAAATAAAAATTTTCTAACACATTAAAACTACATTAAAAAGTATTTATATTAAAAATAATACTATAAATATAATTTTAAAATTTTATATTTTGGTTGGGTTATTTAGTTGAGTAAGTTTTTTTTAGGTTTTGGGTAAAGAATTTAATTGTTATTGGGTTAGTGATTTAATATAAATATAATAATAATTATTATTATTTAACATATATAATTAATATAATTATTTTTATAACATAATATATTTAAGCCGACAAAAAGATCTTGCCCAAAGCCCGATCCATATAAAAAACGTGCCTTAAATTTTACCCAAACTTATTTTTCGGACCTCATATTTTTATCTAAACCCTCCTATATATTTTTCAACTGGGTCACCTGATTGGGTGACCCGACCCATGAGTGGGTCTAAATATAACTCTATGAAAATGCAATATTTTCAAATATAAAAGTCTAAAACTTCAAAACTGATGTACACCTATGTTTATTAATTATTTAAGTCTTTGATTGAATTGGTGTAATAAGTGATGAACCAATTTGATTAGTGAAATCACAAAGATGTCTTTTTATAATTAAAATAAATTATATTATTTAACAGTATTTTAGTCTTTTATTAAAAAAAACTATATATAATGAGATTGAATCCATGAAATTTACATCAATTTTACTACTGAACTAAAACTTTATTTTAATATAATATTTACACTTTAATTGTATTATTCATATCTTATCATCTTCATCAATTGTATATATTGGTAATGCTATTGATTGAAACAATGTCACAAGTACTAATTCAAAATTGATAATATACAACATCATAATAAAAATTATAGTGCATAATATGATGTATTTATGTGTCTACTTATAATTTAGTTTAAAAGTAACTTCCATGGTAAAATAGAAAGAAGAAAGAAAAACTAAACCCAATAAAGAGGAGCACTAAAAGCCAAGGTAATAGGCTCACCTTCATTATAGGAATTCTGTTGGAAATTGGCCTGCATGCAGCATGTGAAGAAGCCAAAGTTTCAAGAAACAACCCAGGACATGCATGTAGCTGTAAAGAAAAGAAAAGAGATCAAACTGTTGTATTATTACCGAGTGAAGTATGCATCTTGAACCAGAAAAGATGGCCATGCAGCTCATGAAAATTCATGCACACAAGAATTCATGCACATAAGTTGTCCGGGTAAAGTACGTGTAACTGAAGATGTTAATGCTACTGTTTCATCTCAGTTTCATTTTGTTACTTTTTAACAATGTTTTTATAACTTAGTTTATTTTGAATTATGTTTGAATAACAACTTGATGTAACTTGATGCTCAAAGAGCTGGTTATCAGCTTTGTTCAAGTGTACAAGTTATTTTATCTAGTTTCCATGTAATTAGTGGTATTAAGTAAGCATTAGGTGATGTTTTTTTTTACTTTTTGATCAGTCAATGACTGATATATGTAATGGCCTTGAGCCAAAGTTTCTATTGAATGAAATCATTAGATTTTCTTTCGATATGCTCCATCTTTCTTTGCCTTCAAAATTCTGTTCTCCATTCCTGGTAGAAGCTCAAAGTTTGAACTCCCAACCATTTTTCCTTCATTCTTTATCTGGGTATAATACACTGCTGTTAAAGTCCAGATTAAAGTTCTTACTTCATCTGGTTAAAGTGTGCCAAATCCCCAACAAATTCACGGAATTATCAAAAACCAAATCCGGCAAAAAAGGAATGGGATGAACATCCCATTTAATGTTCAATTTTAACTAGTTAAAGAAAGTAGATAAAAGATAATAAGGTTTCGGTTTAGATACTCTGCATTTCATGCAATAAAAGATTCACTTTACAAAGTACCTATTCATGGAATTTGTTTTTGATTTTCGAAGATTTAACTAAAAGCTTACTGTGTGTCAGAATTTATCGTACGACATAAGGAAGTAAGTGCTCCCCCATGGGCTATGCAAGCTCTCTTGAGGTGTGCAGGAAACTTTGTGGAGTCTGCTGTAGAATGTCTCCCAAGTGTTGAGCTAAAAATGGCATGTTAATGAACATAAGCTGCATAAATTTCAACCTAAAAACTTGCTCCTTTTATGGGCCAAAGCAGAAAAGAGAAACCAAAAGGTTTACAATAAACTTCAATGGAAACACCATGGAGGGGAAATATTAATTGCACATCTTTTGCAAACTCAGTCGGAAGAATATGAACAGCTGCACATATTATGCCATTACCATCAATGTCATTTCGGTAGGAATGGGTCAATGAATCGTATCCGAATAGCACAAATATTTGATGAAACTTCACTGCCTTAAGTTTTGTAATAAAAATGGGATTTTTTAATGTTTCGGAATCCTAAAAACAAGGCAATATATTGCAAATAATGCATTTGAAGATCAAACAAGCATCAGAACACCTAAAGAAAGGCGAGTCTATTGACCTGGTTTGATTAACAAACTCATGTCACATGTTTTCTTGTTTAGTTCTTGAATCTGCTTGGTACTCAATAATCTAGGAAATCTTCTCTCTCAGTACATGTAATTCACTGTTACAAACCGCATTTCAGTGATTTATAAGCAATGAAATCTTTACAAAGTGAAAAACAAACCTACCAATTACTGATGCATATGGGGCTACTTTTTCATGGAAAATGGGGTTGTAATGTTCCGGAGTGCACAATAATCTGCCTGGAATTTGAAAAGAAAAGGGTAAAAACATCACCAAAATTAGCATTATCATACAAACGTTGAACAGATTAGTCTTTTCACTCGGCACCCAAAATGAAGAAGAAATAAAGCAGAAATAAAGAGAATGAAGTGATTTTAAAATCGTTTTTTAAGAATGTTTGTGCTCAACCATGTCGCGACTAGTCACGATACAACCGAAAACTTGAAAGACCCTCTTTTGATGTAACATTCCTCTTTGATGAGAGGAGTATCAAAGGTGGAGAAAGAAATTCAAATATGCAAAAAGGACTGCTTCTTAAATATAAACTGATCTTCCCAAAGAGTTGTGGAAGTTTGCTCGGTTCGATAAAAGCATGAGGAAGAAGCTTAAATATCTGTTGAGCAGCAATAGAAACTGCAAAGCAAAAGGGAGAAAGGAGAGAAATTTTAATATGCAATGCGAGTAAATTTTTAAAAGAACACTCAAACATTGGTATTAGCAATTTAAACGGATAGATTGAACAAATGACGAAGCAACTTTATACATCTTGTATCTAATAACTTCAAATGAATGTAAAGTCTGAAGCAGCTCAACATATACGTTTGATGGTCGTATTGACATGTTATAAAGGCTGACAATGAAAATAGTAAGCAGTTCCAACACCGTTTCCAGAATCGGTGAATTCGAAGACAACAGGATATATTCTTGAAGGCAGTCCCTGAGAAGCTATCTCTTCACACATGGTGGTCACTGCATCCAAAGAAGGATACATATATGATGCACCCAAAGAGAGGAAAGGTGTTGAATATCCAAGACTTAGATACCCCGAGTAAGATTACAGTCAACAATTCAACATTTTCATACAGACAAAGGGATGCCATGTAAGATAACAATGTTTTGGATTCAGCACAAGTAAAAACAATGATACAAATGATAAAATCTACAAAATTTTAAAAGGATTAAACACTCATAGAGCATACACTGTCCCAATCCAGGTAAGAAATCGATCATTACTGCTCTGCCAGCATATTTGCCAAATGCAAGTAACCTTTTACCATGGTCCCCCACAATAATCTCATAGTCATACAATGATACCTTTTTCTCCTGGATCCATATGCATGTCATACAATAAGCTCATAGTCATACAAAGATACAAAAAGTAAACCTACCTTATCTAACAATGGCATGTTGTCCATCTGAGCTTTATGAGTACGTAAGAAGAAGGCTTAAGCGCTCTAGTAGGAAGAACCATGTCTAACTGTGACAAAGCCAACCAGTTATTAAGGAATACCTGGGTAGTCGGGTCAGCTATAAGAGATTGTAAAATGTAAAGTAAAAAATAAGGAACGGTTATGATACCCAAAATAAGACTACATTCTGACAAGTCATCTAATATGTGACAACCAACATCCTCGTAGAGTGAATCGTAATAGATGCGTTTCGTCGATGGCTGCACTATTATATGAGTTACACCCGCATTTCCCTCCAATTGTGTAGAAGACGAGCACACTGTGATGGGGTGAGAGGAAGAGTTCTTTCCCATTTATTCTTAGACTCGGAAAGAATCCCAAGAACGCCATTTCCAAACATCTTGAACCTTTACCGGTAAAAAAAATCAACTATGTTAAGCCAAATATTATTGATCGTAGTAGTCAAGCAAAATAATAGCCTAATACAAAGTCAGTCAAGTTTGATAAATATCATGCCAAGAGATGGCCATAAGTTAGCTTCCCAGAATCATAATAGATAATAGGACAACCTTGTTAATGAGCAAAATAACCATATATTTAGGGAATTATGAATAAATATAAAAAAAGTTGTTTAAATCTAATTCAACTTGATTAAAATTTTTAGTTAGGATTCTCTGAACTCCTTAAAAGAAAATATATATATGTCAAATTTGTTGAAGATCCATAGATTAAATATGAAGCTATGATTTTTACCCATATGAATTTATATGATTATGGATTTTGGGTAATAGAATTCCATGTCTTTGTTTTTAATGACAGTCACTTTATCTAACTTTTATTAGAGCTAGATAATTGTTAGAAACTTGGGCTATTAGTGCAGTAATTTCTCATTCTATTTATAAATTTTAAATTAATTGGATAAATAAAATTTCTTAATTAATTAATTATATATTTATATGGTTATCCTCAATAATTTTTATATGAAGAGCAAAATAAATAAATAAATATTAGTTTATTAATTACCTAAGGGTTTAATCGATGTTAAGTTACATCATATGATAGATTATGATGTAAAAAGATAACTTATATTAGTAAGTAATTAAAATTGTTCGTAGTCCATGGAATCAAAATGTGCAATTGAGTTATGAGGACTATTATGTTGTATATTAGTTAAATTGGGGAGATACCTTATCTTAGGTATTAGAGCAATTAACTCCCACAAAGTAAAAACAAAGGTGTGATTGTCTAGATTGACAATTAGACAAGATCCAAGTAGAATTTATTATGTATTCGTTTATGAATTCATTAACTTATGACCTTTAAGGGGTGACTTACCTCAATCCTGAGGAAGCGACTAACCATGTGTACCTAACTCATATATTTGAGATACTAAAAACTTGTATTCCTTTGATTTTGGAGCCGAAGCTAGTATATTGAGTATATGACTTATGTATAACATGACTTCACTTACTAAAATTCATAGCTTGGTTAAAGTGTAAATAATACCCTCTCACCAACATTACATGAATTATGAAAAAGAAACCTGGTCGTAAGTCATTCGTTTGGGTGAATTATTATCATATTATTTGTTAGAAATGATACTTTTCATCTTATGAAAAAAAATGGTGGCCATAAAATAAAATATGATCAATTTGGATGAATGGATTCTAACCCAAAGGGATTAATGATATCCTATGAGGGTAGCATACAAATGACAAAGTTACTAGACAAAAGCATAAATCTAAGTTGCTTTCATAATGGTGTATAATTGAGAAATTAGTCATGGTACTTTTAGTAGATTATCTCCACCACTAAATGATTTTTTATAAATAGATAAAGAGTCGAAACTTAATTACAAATTATTTGAGGCTTAATTATATATGTTTGATCTATCCCTCCGCTAGCTTAACACAACTTTGTAAGAGTTGCTAATAAGAACCGTGTGATGAATAGATGAAAAACGATGTATGAGAAATAAATTGCGTGAATTACTATTGCAATAAATGCATTTTCTTGAAGGAATAAGAGATGACTTAGAAATTATTTATTTATTTTTGGATTATTATCTAATTGAATGTAATTAAATAATTGAATTCAAAGTGAAAAATTAAATTAATTAGTCATCACAATTTTACTAAATAGAACAATTAAATTTATTTACACAGACTTTAATACGATAATGTCATAATGACTTTGATGGAATTAGAATTGTGTTGAGAAAAATAATTTAATTGGATTATTTAATTTTTATTAATTGGATAAGTAGTGTTTTGGGAATAGTAAACTTGTTATTGGATTGAATAATTATATGAACTTGTTTTAAATTTAATTAAAACTGAATTGTATATATAATTATATCCAATACATGAAAGATCCAAGGAACCCATTTGCTGGGTAGGTGGGCAACACACAGGGTGCGTGTCTCCCTGTGCTTGCTACCCACCCCTGATAGAGTTCTAGTAGAACTCCAATTTTTTTTTATAAAAAAAATTGTTTTTTTCTCTATTTCTATTTTAGTAGAACTCTTGTGAATTTTTCTTATATAAAGGGACTAGAGGTTGCCAAAAATCATAAGGAAAATATACGATTATACTTTGCCAAATTTTAATGAAACTTTTATGTGGCTTATTTCTTTAAACTCAAATAAATTCTATTTTTCGTAAGTATTTGTGGGTTCAAGGGTGGTGGTGTTGTAGTGTGATGGTTATGGGTCGCTCAATGTACTTCCGATGAGTTAGGAGGTTTCGGGGATTGTTGTTACTTCCGAGTACTGGAATCCTCACAATGGTGTTAGCATAAAAAATTGATTAGATGTGTAATGGAAAACTCAAAAACAGCGAACGGTGTAAAGCCAAAAATTGCACAGTCGGCGTCACACGGCCGTGTGGCAGACCGTGTCACATGAGCTGGGTTATTTGAAACGTATGGCCCACACAGGCATGTGTTAGACCGTGTGGACCACATGGGCTGGGCCAATTGGTCTGAGTGGGCCATACGGGCGTGTTGACCCTTTTTTTCGAAAATTTTTACTTAGGCTTGTTTCTCTATAATTCGTAATTACACTTTCAGTAAGGTCTATTTGGCATAAATATGACTCTGAAACAAGAAATATGATATTTTACTATTGTATGTGATATGATTAATGTATGTGTTTCTGATTTGTTGCTTGGGATGTGTTACACACTGGGCTTCTAGCTCACTTGTTTGTTTAATATGTTTCAGGTGGTCTTCTGACTTAGGACTAGACGACATGCGGGTTCTCGAATTGTTTTTCTCAGTTAATTAAAATATGGTAATTTTCGTAATTATCTATTTTGGACTTTTGGGACTATAATATGTTTTTTTAGGCTTTGTTTTGGTTTTTGTTTAAATCATCGATAATTGTTATTTTCGAATATGAAATTGCAAAATCACAGGAGTTAACAAAATGAATTTCTGTTTTCAAAACTAAAACTCTGAAAATTTTCCACTACAAATTAAGTAATTTCTTAAGTGTTTTTCTGTAAATGAGATCAAGTTAAGAGCTATTTTGTAAAATAAATAAGGTCTGTGTGTAATTTTCAAAATAGCATATAAGTGTTTTGTCAAAAATATTATTTTCATAATTCTCGATTTCTAAAGCTAGGATTTAACTTTTGGGTTTTCAAACAAACCAATGTAATATCTCTGGATTCGGCCATAACGTCTAGGTCGAGTTTGAATTCTTATAGGGAGTTTCAATTTAGTTCTATTTATTTTCACCTTTTGTTATGAGGGCTATAATTTATTATAGGTTTTTTCAGAATGCCAAATGAGGAGATTGTTGGGACTTTGATTGTTGCATGTTCGAACAACTATGGAATGACAACTTTGGTGTAGTCAAAGACGTTGGGGTGGCATGTTTGACTTTTGATTTAATCTCGTTAATATAGAAAATGAAAAGTATTTTGTGCCAGAATATCATGTTTATCTATTCAACTAACTTAAAGGACAAGGGAGAAGTTTGAAGTGTTATATATGCTTATGTTTATCCTTATCTTATCATTATCTCTTAAGAGTTTTGAATTTGATGGAAAGTTGTTATTTAAAGAGATTTATTTGAATATTTTTCAAGATAAATTGTGAAGATAATTACCGACATTTAAACATGTGATAATGAAATTTGTTTTTAGTGTTGATCATGTTGGAGGAGAGCCTACAAATAGGTTGATTGGTTGACTTCTACTTCAACCGTATAGGGTGTTTTAGACACTCTTTGTTTAGGAATTTTCTTAAAGAGATATTGTATGTAATGTGAGGTATTAGTGGGAGTGATTTGTAACAATTTGAGTTCGACTTTAGAGCCACAATTATCTATGGAAAGGGTAGATTGTGCTGCGATTCTCTCTTTACTTATCTCTTTGACTTACTTACGTTTTTGGACTGAGGGTGCAAACTCTCTATTTCTATCCAACTTTTATTTTAGTAAAAGTTAGAATGAAATTGTAATTTAAATGCAAACTGAAAGTTTTTGCACTTTGTATTTGTATTTGTTTTTCTCTTTATTGTTTCTCCTTCAACAAAGGACCATTTGTGTTTTTAATATTTGTTTTGATATTTTTAGAAAATTTTAAATTTTTATGAATTTCTATATTTTTAAATAAATTTTTTATAATTTTTTGTAATTACACTTATTGAATTTTTAAAATCTGAACTAAATTGATAAAATATGAAAATAATAAAGGTTAATTTTTTTAAAATGAAGACCAAATTTACAGAATGTATAAAATATTAAAAATAAAATTTGTTATTATACCAATTAAAGAAAAGGTACATCAATTTTTTATTTGATAAATAAATACATTTTACCAATGAAGTAAATAAAATTACAAAAAAAAAGAAGAAAAAAAGAAAATTGATGACAAGCGCTCTCAAACTGAATAATATTGTAAAGGAATGTAGTTAAGCTGATACAATTGAGTCAAAAAAAGAAGGTAAAGATTTGAGTTGAGGTAATATAGTCCAAGCCAAGTCGGTGACTAGACAAAGGGGTCCTGCAATATTATGTCAAAGAAACTTTTTCTATATTTGTATACTTCTTAGAAAGTTGAAAAACTAACTATGAAAATAGTTGAAATGACAAAAAGTTGCATATATCAAAATAATCAACTAAATTTCTTTAAAAAAAGTTGATGGATCCAAGCATTTATATGCACATGAAAAAGATGGAAAGTTGCCGATAAACAATAGTCCCTAACCAAGACTGTTTCCTTTGCAATAATGCAAAAGAAAATTTATATTTCTTTTTACCATGAAGGAGTATGTTTGTAATCGTTAATTGTGAGTAAATATATTAATTATTAATCCAATAGCTTAAATTTAATCTTTTAGCATCTTTGTTTTTTCTTTTTTGATAAAGGAGAAGAACTACATCAAATATTTACTACTCTTGTATGCAACCTTCCACATGCAAAGCTTCATTCGATTTAATTACAATATTGGACCAACTAATTTAGGTTTAATTTTGATAATTTTATCATTTTATTTTACAAAAATTGATAAGTTAATCTTTCTAATTTAATTTATCAGAATTTAGTCCTTGTAATTTAGAATAAGCATAAAAAATGGTGTTAGTCTCTATACTTTAACAAAATTTGAGATTTAGCCATTGTACTTTTGTTTAGGGATCGACTCTTTCGATAAAAGTCTTTGAAGTGTCATTCACCAGGTAATGATTAGTCCCCCAATAAACATAGGTATTGTCCCTTGGTGAGCATGCCGTGAATGGTGGCCCAGAGGGCCTAGTTCACACGGTTAGGAAAGCTATGGTTGGTAGACTTACAAGGTTCAAGGAAGAGGTGTCAATATAGGGCGTAATATAATTACGGAGCTCACCTGAGGATACGAGGAATTGAACCACTGACCTGAGGTAATTAAACCACTTACCTACAATAGTTCAAGTGATATAATGGTTGCAAAAAAATGGCTTAAGTGCCTCATGTTGGTGGTTCGACTCCTTGTACACATAAGTAAGCTCCATAATTATTATATGCTTTATATTGATACCTCTACCTTGAGTCTTGCAAGTCCACCAACTAAGGGGATCTTGGTTCTATGAACTATGCCCTCCGAGTAGCCACTCACAGCGTGCTAGCTCTTGACAAAGTATGGAAGAGAAAACCCCCACCGGGTCACAATACCTTTGGTTGTTAGGGGACAAATGGACTGCCTGTTGAACGACACTTTGAAGGCTTCTTCCAAAGGAGTCAACCTCCCTTATCAACTTTAAAAGATAAAAATTCAATCTTCATACTTTTTAAATTGAAAATCTCAATCTAATCATTAAAATCGTAAGTATTTTCTGTTAAAAAATTATCAATTTAGAATTATGACTAGACTATCCTCATATGATGTGGCATATGATAGAAAATAAACATTTTAAGTTGACAAATTTTGACAAAAACTACTAACGACAATAATGATTAGACTAGGATTTTTAAATCGAAAAAGTAGGAAGATTGAATGTTAACCTTTTAAAATACAAGAACTAAATCCCAAATTTTGTAAATTTACAAGAACTAACAACATATTTTAACCTTACAATAATTAAGAACTAAGTCCATGTAACACCCTAAACCCGGCCTGGACTTCAAGGCCAAGTCCAAAGAGTTACACCAATGTTCCTAGGAAAACCGACTTATATAACATAATTAAAACCATCTAAAAAATTGAATGTTTATAAACTTTAGTCAAAAACCAACAATCTTGAGAAGCTATAATAGAAAAGACTACTAAAACTATTAATGATATAGATAAGATGGGTGATTAAGCAGATTGACCGAGCTCCCATTATGTTGACCAGATCAGGACTGTGAGTTACCTGAAATTTAGCCAACAATAAAATGAGTAGAGAACTCACTGTATAACCCATATAGATTTAACTAGAAGTATAATATAATAATAAATTCTTAAGTTCAAGTTCTATCCAGAATTAGAGACTTTCCAATACAGTGTTACACATCAATTGAATGACAATAAAAGTTCAGTTCAGATACAAAATAGGTCAGAAACAAATATAGTGATTCCTACCCCCATTCGCTACACTCCACCTCTGACCACACCAACACACCGATAAGGGAGTTTAAAACCTCTCTAGCCCTACACACCATATAGTGTCGGTTTGACACTTTCGAGTAGTTAGTTGGAGATCAGCTGCCAGATCAAAGTTGCACTAAAGTGCTAGTTTACATTTAGATCACGTTCTAGCCTCTGAATCAGAATAGATCATTTCCTCATTTTCATAATTTCTGTCCAATGCAAACATAACTCACTGACTTCCCCTTGCCGTTGTAACAGCTCGATTTAGACCCTAATCGAAACGATGGTTTCGGGACCACGAATTTGAGCTAGAAAAATATTTTAAAATTATTTTCTGTGTTTATTTTGTGTGAATTTATATCTGTGAAATTTTTGTGATTTAATTTTGTTGTTTAGGTATCCGATTAAATAAAATGACTTAATCGTGTAAATTGAAAACTTGATAGTTTAAAGCATAAGGGCCAAATTGTTAGTAGCTTTCTAAGTTGGGGCATTTATGTTGTAAATATCCCATTAATAAATAAGTGGGACGGTATAAGACATATGTTACATGGTTTTCATATTATATTATTAAGGGTATATAAGTAAATTAAACATTAAGTTATTATATGTTATAATATAACATAAAACATAAAAAAATAAAGTCATTTGAGTGTTCATAATCTTGATAGCCGAAACTTAATAAAAGAAAAAAATAAAAGAAAGGGAGCTAGGGTTCGGGTGGTTTTAAGCTCAATCAAGGTAAGTATTCAGCTCGGTTTTTGATAATTCTACGTTTTTGAGATCATTGCTTAGTAATCTTCAAGACCCAAGCTTTAATTTTTTATTTTGATGAATATTTTAAGTTGTGCCATTGTTGATAGCTTGTGATTTTTGTTGTTTGATGATGAAAAATGAAAGATATGTTTTAGATTAACATATTTTGTATTGGAGTTTTTGACGATTTTGAGTAATTAGGACTAAATTGCAAAAATAATAATTTGAGGGACTAAAATGTGAAATTAATGAAATATATGGGCTTGTATAGATATGGGTATCATTCGGCCTAACATGGGCACTTTGAAATTTTGTGTATTTTGTGTTTTGTGTAATAGGGACTAAATTGTAAAAATTGTAAATGTTAGGGGTAAAATGGTAATTTGCCCATTTTTGTGTTTTTGGACTAAATTGAATGAAAATATGTTTGAATGAGCTTAATTTGAATATGTTTAGATCAAGAACCAAAGAAATCATATTTGGACCGGGGAAAAACGAAAGTTATTGACTAGCAACCCCGTCCCGTTTTACGACGTCCGAGGTAAGTTTATAAGCAAATAGACGTGTTAAATTGTAGTTAAATGTAAATATTATATGCTGTTATGAAATGTATGAACATATAAAAGCTGTGGTCGAATATGATTAAGCTTGGCTATCACACTTCCGAATTAGTTTCGACTGAGTTACAACGTCCGAAAGCCCAGTATGAACCTTAGGAATAGCTAGGATACATATGTCATGACATAGGATTCCGATATATGTGTACGAGTAAGACCATGGCATAGATTTGTGATTCCGATATGTGTATTTACGAGTAAGACCTTGTCTAGGACAGTGGCATCGATAGGTGGCTACATGTAAGACCACGTATGGGACGTTGGCATTGTACGATTATGTGATTATCCGAGTGTCCTATCCAATTCCGAATGGTGCATCGGGCAAAGGTAATTTGTGATCGGATGTGTTAGATGAGCAAAAAAGGACATGAATGATTTAGCTTGTTAGTTATTAATGATAAGGCAAGTATGTGACTTGTTTGATAATATAAGTTATATATGATATAAAGAATAAACTTCCATGATTTAAATAAGTGTATTCGGTTTTGAACAAATGGTGTGAATATTATGGAAATGATTATTGGATATGCACTTATATGTAATCATGTATATATTCGACCATGAAAGAAGTTTATGTACTTGATATTATAATTGGATTATTGAGCTTATATAAATATGTATACTTGTGAAATTGATTACATAATGACAATTTAACTTAGAAAGCCGATTGATACTTGGTTAATATGATTATGGGAACATTTGACTAAGGTAGTATTGTGCATGAGAATGTAGTATTTTATCTCATTGGTAAATTTAAGATTAAGCATTGATAATGATAATATAATCCGGCAAGCTTAATCAATTTGAATATGTTATTAAGTTGTTTATTTACTTATAACTTACTAAGCTGTGGTAGCTTACCAGTGTATTATATTATTCTTTTTTATAGATTTTGAAGTCAAGCTACAAGCTCGGGGACTGTCATCCAAGCTCATCACACTATCTACTATTTTGGTACCTTATTAGCTAAATTTAAATTATGGCATGTATAAGCTGGAATTTATCTTTGAAATGTTAAATGATGGTTATGTATATAAGCCATGCGAAAATAGTTAGTCTTTAATATTTGTATCCAGTCATGGTGAGTATGAGTTATGTTTATTTTAGTTCTATAGTTATGTGCTGTGAAGGTATAATATTCGTGACAGGTACTAAATGCTTTGAAAATGGTGTGCTTAACATGATTAAGTTTGGCCTTATGTGTTCTTGGCTAGAATGTTAAGTGAGATTAATTGTTGGTAAATTACTAAAGGAAACTTAGATGTGCATGTGGTGTTAGGTAGTAAATTTGGCTATAAGGAATAAAAGCATTATTTGTATTTATTGAAATTGATAATTGGTATGTTTTGTTTTAGTTGTGATCTACTGTACAGGTTATAATGTTATATATATTATGTTATGCATAGTACATGTGTTTAGTGCTGTAAGTATTGGAAATGGCTTGCAAACGGTCATGACATATATTTATATTTGTTTTATAGCATGTTAGTTAGTTCGGATGAGTTTTGGATAGCTTAGAACAAAGTATGATACTAATAGTTATGTTTTATACATGGTTGTGCTTGAATGAGATTAAGGAAATAGCTTTTGGCCATATGAAGTACAGCATGAATAATATTTACGAGATATATGTGATTCGACACTTAAGTAAATTATATATATTTATATTGGATTGATTGAAGTTTTTAGTAAATTATATGTTAATAGATGAAATAGTTGCTATAAGATGATTGGCGAAATGACATTGGATAAATATATTTAAGTAATTGAACATGGCTTGTTTGATGTGAGTTTACATATCTATTCATGTACATATATGTGCTTATAATATGGTTGATATGTACATGTGCATGGCAATGTGAAATTCATTAGATATTTATAAACTCTTAAATATGTATAAATGTATTGAGTTGGCCAAGTAGACATGGAATTGAAATGAGATATTTATAACTAAGTGTTTGTTGTTAAGTTGTATTAATATGTTAATACATGAACTACAAATAGATTAACACATTAAAGCCACATAAATGAAAGAAAAGGTTAGTAATGAAAATTAGTTCAATTGATGAATAACTTATGTATAAATATGACTGACTTAATAATAAAAAATATAGATATGAAATTTTATAATGAAATTATTGACATGCTATATGTTCTGTATATATATTGAATTGTTTTGGATATATATATACATACGTTGGATTATGATTTATTTAATCTATGTGGTGAATGATAATAAACTATGATTAGATTTTGGATTAAGTCATAAGCATTAATGTGATTTAAATCGTAAATTGCAATGAATGTATGATTCGCATATGTATCACGGTAGTTAATCTATGTGATTATGACTTGATTTAATATGATAATGTTTGGAACTGTGCTTTCGTTTAGTAATGCCTCGTAATCTTACTCTAGTGACGGATACGAGTTAGAGGTGTTACAGTCATGATGTTAAGAGCCCAACATCGCGAAGTGACCGTTTGTTTGTCAAAATCCATTTAAAACCTCAATTGAACTTTCAACCAAACCATCGCCTAACTTCAACCAACTTACAAATTAACCATTTGATATATATACACATATATGCCACAAGTAATACAACATTTCATTTATGATACCAAAGTGCCAAAACACTACCTTTCAATGCTTATGTGATCATTTACATAACATACCTTTGAAATGTCATATTATTTATAGAAATGCCTTTACAATTCTATAGTTAAGTTCAAATAAAAATTTAACAACTTAAGTCTTAGGATGACCATTCACACTATAAGCAGACTAAACATTAAGCACATGCCATTTAACGAAAACAAAAAGAACCATACAAACATTGTTGAGTTGAGAGTAGCAGATCGAATGTTGAACTACTTCTCGGGACTTCGAGACTCATCTACACCTGTGCACAGAATAAAAAAAATCATACATTGAGCGATAAATCTCAATGAAACTTCCATGATTTAAGTCATATACACAAGATATTAACATTTTATTAACAATAATGTTTGTTAAGTATCAAACATTTCATTTCCACCAATTCATAATATATGAACCAATTAATTTAACTATCATCAATAACAAATAATAACACATATCATACCATTTAGTTAACCCATAAATCTCATTTTTTATTCGAATTTGTTGATTTGCCATATTTCTATATCGGCTCACTAGACTTGTATAACTGATTTGCAAGGTCTTTCACATGCTATCGATAATCACATATCACATATATGTATTTGAAATCTCATTTCATGCTACCAAATCATTTCAAATATCATTTAACCTATTCAAATTTTATAATCTCTATTAACCTAATAATTTCTATTAACCTAACTCAGACTCGGGACGAATACACATATTCCAACCAACACACCAATCTAGCACTTAGTGTCTCATCGACTATATTATAGAGCATATAACACCATTTCATATCTAGTCAATTCATCACATGAATCATTATCAATTATATCATGATTATTTTTATTATATTCAATTCAATCCAATTCTCGATATTCAATATCACTAATCACGAATCAAATCACGAGATAATTAATCATCTTACCTTAATAATAATCATGCAATCAAAATATATAGTTATATATATTCAGTTATCTTGAATTATAGAAATACAAACCGAATTTCTTTTATCCCTCGTCAACGATTCTCAGTTTTCTTTTTTCTTGCAACGGTCTAATATCATTTTTAGCTATGTTTGATAATTCAATAATAGAAACAATATCATGGCTTAACACATGCCCGTGTCATCGGCCCATGTGGTCCTAAATTACAAACAGTGAGTCAGACAACCTAGACACATGGCCATGTCTTTGGCCCATGTGGACTCTAAAAACAACAGTGAGTGGCACAGTTTGGACACACACCCGTGTCACTAACCTGCGTGATCCCTATCATATACTTAGTGAGTTACATGGCTTAGACACACACCCGTGTTCTTAGCTCGTGTGAACCTTACACTAACCTGACCACACACGCTCGTGTCCTTGCCCGTGTGGCTCATTTTTAAAAGAGAGTGAGTTACACGGCCAACCACACGACTTGACACATGGTTGTGTGGCACACACGGCCTACCACACAGTCTGACACATGACCATGTGGCATTGAAAACCATGTTTTTCATTGTCTAAAATTTGAAAAAACTCGAGTTTTCGGTACACACCTGAAGTAATTTTGATGTAGAGGCAACGTAGAAACCTCTCGGTGCCTAACACAATGATCCAATTACATAATTAAGCCATTTAATTGACAACAATATCGAATTACATGCAGAAACTATGTCAAAAGTTTCAACGTAAAACCTTCAACAATTCTATACTTACTAACAAATTCAACGACAATTACTTGAGTTAGTACGCTGAGGATTGTTGCTTACAATATTCTCACCTAAATTGAAACCAAATAATCGCTTAAAGAAGGTTTAAACCAATTGAGTTGGAAACAACTCTAACAGAACTAATAAACTACTGTCTAATGAAAGTTCTTCGATTAATGTGAATTACACAATCTATTTAACTAGCAATAAGGACACAAGCACTTACTCGACAATGTAGCAAACAAATCGTACAAACCAAGTAGAAATTGGACAAAAAGGGAGGAAAAAGAAAAGAAAGAAATGATAACAAAAAGAAAAGAAGGAAGAATAAGAAAAACAAAAAAAAAGAAAGAAGAGGAAACGTTAATTAATTAACCACCGATCAAAATTCCAGCATTAAGCAAGAACATTACCTAACGCATACTTTGAGACTTAAACTCAGGACTAGAGAATAGACAAATACTTAACCAGTGAACCAACAGACTCATTCTTGACATAGATTTACACATAATTAAATTGAAATCAACAGCTCAAGAACAAAGATTGGTTAAAATTAAACTAACAAAACTTTCCAAAATCATGACTCAAACTCTTGACCTCGAACACTTAAATAGAGCATATAACCACAGATACAAAGACTTAATTACTATAGAATCCCACAATTAAACATTCAAAATTTTGGGGCTTATAGTCCACTTGTTAGAAAACACAAGAATTTGAATTTTTATTTTTTATTTTGTTAATTTGTTGCATGTAAATTGTCAAACTACTGATTTTTTTGTTAATTCTTTGCATATAAGTTATTGAACTATTGGTTTTAGGTCAATGTATTTAATAAGGTGTAAAAATGTTACCTAACTAGACTAACTTCTCAATTGTTTGTAAAATATAAGGATCACATTTTGACAAATTGAAATAGAGAGATTAACTTTTAAATTTTTATAAACTAAAGGGATGAAATTATAATTGGACCAATAATTTATAGAAAGAATATAAAATTTGTGAATTTTTTATATTGTTAGCTATTATACCTTAAAATAATTATATAACTATATTGAAAGCGAATAATTTGGTGAATCTTTAAAAAAAAATAGTCAATGAATTAACCAAGTTAGGAATTTTATTCTTGTATTTTAGTTTTAAAATTATCTATTGTAAGGTATTTTCTTTTTAATTATGACTTTAATTTTCAAATCGCATATATGTATTTGAAATCTCATTTCGTGCTACCAAGTCGTTTCAAATATCATTTAACCTATTCAAATTTTATAATCCCTATTAACCTAACTCAGACTCGGGACGAATACACATATTCTAACCAACACACTAATCTGGCACTTAGTGCCTCATCGAAACGTCTGAAGTATATAAATTATGCCCAGTGCTCATCGATATAAATGAAGTAAAAGATGTGCTCAATACTCATCGGAATTTCTAAAGTAAAATATGCCTAGCGCTCATCGATATAACCAAAGTAACTCGTAAACAATCTATCCTATGGCATGCCAACTATATCCAAATTTGCCTAAACAGTTAATACGATATTCAATGTCCAACTACATATCGATTCATATTCATAATCATAATTCTATACCAATTTCCATCATCAACTATATCATGAGCATATAACACCATTTCATATCTAGTTAATTCATCACATGAATCATTATCAATTATATCATGCTTATTTTTATTATATTCAATTCAATCCAATTATCTATATTTAATATCACTAATCATGAATCAAATCATGAGACAATTAATCATCTTACCTCAATAGTAATCATGCAATCAACATATACAGTTATATATATATATTCAGTGATCTTGAATTATAGAAATACAAACTGAATTTCTCTTATCACTCGTCAACGATTCTCAATTTTCTTTTTTCTTACAACAGTCTAATATCGTCTTTAGCTACGTTCGATGATTCAATAATAGAAACAACATCAGTTCACGTCCAACTAACATTTAAATACAAATCAAAACATATTTTTCATTTTAGTTAATTTAGTCCCTATACTCAGGATATTTATATCTTTCAATATCTAGCATCAGATCAAAATTCGATTTCACATTCTTTCGTTAGAGGTCCTAATATTTCTATTCATAGCATTATTTCATGATAGATTATTTATTTAATTTATTTCCTCAAATTTGAAAGTTATCTATCAAGCTTAATTAGCTTTACAATTTAGTCCTTATCATGTTTTAAGCGTAATAACTATCAAATTTAAGCCTAATTCATCAATTTCTCTACAATGGAAACTTGTTAAAAACTTAATAATTGAAAAAATTGATACACAGGCTAGCTAAATCAAGCTCTCATGATCATAAATCTATAAAAATTACAAGCAAAATGCTCGATTACCTGAGTTTAATGCTTGGACAAATGTTTTAAGCTCAACAACGGAGGTTCTTTGTTTTTCCTCAATTGGACGATGAACAAGATGATAAAATCTCATCTTCTCTCCATTATCTAAGGTATATGTACCTTAATTCAATCTTAATTAACATTAATTAATTAGTTTAAATTAAACTTTATTATAATTAATCAACCATTAATGAAACAAAGAGGAAATCAACATCCTCAGCCAGTAAACAAAGTTAAATAATGGCTAAATTACCATTTTATCCCTTTGGTTAATTGCTATCTAAGTCATCAACCCTTTTCTTAATTAAAATTCAATAGCAATTGGACTTTTACAATTTAATCCCTGAGCTTTACTTAACCAATTTCTCAATAAATTACTAAACTGAATTCCAATGAATTTTCATATTAGCTTTCTCAATCTTTATTTTTCATCCTTATGGATTCGGTTTATGAAAATGAGGTTCAGAAACCATGTTTTTTTGACACCACTTGAATTCGAGTCGCTACAGTTATACTCTTTATTGAAGATGTATTTGCAAGCTATTTTTGTAGGATTAGTTATTCTCATTGATTATAATTTAACAATTCACTTTATGCTTATTAATAAATGACTTGGTTAAGTTATTATATATGAGAGAAAGAGAGCACTTTATTTGTTAATTGATGAATTGATTTATAGTACAAAATTGGGTAAGTAAATTGGATTGTGTATTAGTTTACATCTAAGAATTTAGGGGAAAAGACTTAGAAGGAAAGTGATCTAGTTCAAACTCTAGGAGTGAGGTTACAACATGGTGAGTGAGTTGAACTTAAAACATAACTTATACTTATTGATTTTACAATGGATTACTCTTTGAGTAAGGGCATGCAAACACATGAACATTTTGAATTTTGTGAACAATTTTTTGTGTCCATCTCTATTTTTATAACTTGTAGTAACTTCGTTCAATTGCAACAAAACAAATATCTGACAGACAAAATAAATGAATTTCATATTATTAACATATTTCATGAATGGACACAAAGTTTATTGTAGGTAGCAACAACATGCAAACATGGGTATTGTAATAGTTGTTTTTAAGGTGTTACTTTCTATTCACTTAGATTCCATGCTAGCAAGTGGAAATGAATATATGCTTTGAGGCTTGTCTAGGTTTTGTAAGAGAGCTAATTGAGTGCATTCTAATTTTTTCATTTGAGGAACCGTTTTTGTGAATTAGTGCAAACTAAATTGTAAACGTTGTCAAGTGTTTACTAGCCAAGTTCTCAAGAAGAGGATTTGGAGGTGAGTGTTCTAGTCTTTAGATACAAAGGTGAGATCTTTATACTTGAGGAGTAATAGAGTGTGAATCACTTGTTGTATTTGTGATAAAAGATAGTGGAATTACTCATTGAGCTAGGCTTCAGACGTAGGGAAGCTGAACTGCATAAACAAACCTTAGTGTTATTATTATTTTGTTAGCACAATTTTTCACAATGTAAAACCATAATGACGACTACAGTCTAACACTTCCAACGTATTTATTATTTTAAGTAAATAGACAACTTTAATCTAAAAAAATTTAGTGACCAACCAAGTGGGGCATAAGTATGAATAGAGGCCCAACATTTGAGCTAGTTGGTGAAAGCCGTAGTTGAACCTTGTTCATTGCCTCTAATTTGTTGCATTAATTTTGAGAGAAGAAAGGACACTTGTAAAACTTCATTAATTTGATTCACTACGGCATTGAAGTATATTTGTACTTATTGTTTCTGCAATAAGTTTTAAATGGATGGGGTCATGGATAATCTTTTCTTGTTTTTATTTTTTATTTTTATTTTTTTTGTCTTTATGCATATAATCTTTAACTTGAAGGAATGGCTGCATAATATGATAATAATATGTAAAAGAAATATTAGTTGTCTCTTCATTTATTATTTTGACTTTCGAAAGCCTCTTCTCACCCAACTAAACAACAATAATTGGTTGGCATGTCAATTGAATCTTTTGCTTAATTGGCATGAATATTGTTGCCAGTGCAGAAGAAAGTGAGTTTAAAAGCACTGAAACGTATTATCCACCTATTTTTAGATTAATGAGAAACTAGAGGTAATTTTAATATCAAGAAAAACAGATATAATCAAAACTCCTAATTAAATTATTCAAAAATAATAATAATTGATTGATGAAATATTTGAATGTCTCTTAAATGATAGTATGTGATATCTTGTAGAAATTACCAACATCATTGTAATAACATGGTTTTATTTTTTATTTGAATAAGTAATTATTTTAATTAGAAATTAATAATAAAAAACTTACCTGTTAACTCCTTTTACCAATTACATACCATTACCAAAAGATTTTCATTTTCAAATTTTAAAAAATTGATTTCCTTTAAGACACTTCATATTTATGCACTTCACCATTTTCCTTTATTTTTGTTTAATTTAGATGGAATTTTTTATAATATAACAAATATGTGGATTCTCCAGAAAATGAATAATATCTTTTTCTTTTTTTGGTGAATTATAAAAGGACAAAACCTCAAGAGTAATGTGACTAGTACAATTCGAACCTAAATCACACCTGAAATGATGATCATTAGACCAACACATGGGATTCAAAAAAAAACAATAACATTAAACATCGCATTTAACATATACTTTTGAATTTTATTTATCTTTTAACATATAAGCATTTAAATTAATTATAGCTCACTCAAGATAGCAAGTTTCTAATCTTCTTTCTTAATTAGTTATTGATATAGTGGCAAATGATTTACGTTATTTAAATCTTTATTGATATCAGATCTTGAATTCAAAACTTAGACAATAACTTTCTCTATTTTTAATTAGAAAAAAATTACGTAATACCAAATTTATTCTTCAATGTCTATATTTTTTTGTCAATTTGGAGTTAAATTTGACTAAAAGAAAGTCAAATAGTTTTTATAAGAGAAATGAAAATTTACATCTTTTTTGTAATTTGGAGTTAAATTTGACTGTTAATCTTTCTCAAAAAAGTAAAATTATTTTTAATAAAATATCGACTAAAATATTATTATTTTTTTAATAATGCTTGCATAACAACTTATAATGGCAGTCCATGTGTACTTCATGCTAACATGACACTATTTATCTTATATGTCACAACAACAAATTAGTTAAAAATTCTAAAAATATTCAAAAATCCAAAAAAAAATTATAAAAAAATATGAAGTACATGTGGATAGTTATATGGGCTACCATTTTTAAGAATTTAATATTTTAGTCAGTATTTTAGTTAAAAGAAAGAATTCAACTCTTTTTAAATGGCTGAGAGTTAAATTTAACTAAAAAAAAAGAATAAAGGTCGAATTGATAAAAATTATAAACATTGAGAGGTGACTTAGATATTTTGGAAAAATACCAATTTAGATATCAAGTAATGGAAAACCAAAAAAGGAAAAGGAAAAAGAAGATGAGATGAGATGAGATGAGATGAGAACAAGTGGTGCTTAATTTCAATCATTGTTTATTTCAGAAGAGATAATCACATGCATACTGGACCAAGAATTAATTGAAAATTGAAATATATGGTAATCAAAGTCATTATCATATGGTTGTAAAATTGGGTCTTAGTTTGGACCTAATGTTTGTATATTAACCAGCAATCCAATATTAGATGCTATACTTTAAATTCACTCATTCCATTCCTTTCAATTTTATTATACCTTAGATTAAAAGTCAGCAATCAGAGCCTTTTTTAGTTACTCCATAATTTTTTTAATATTTTTATCAAAAAATGATAAAAGCAAGCAGTTCTATTTACAAGTCTTCTAACATAAACTTTTTCTAACTATCTCATAAATTTTATTTTATTTTTATAAAATTTACCTTCTTTCATGTATGATAATATGATTTTTGAATGGATTTTTTTCGTTTTCAAATAATCATGCAGAGTCACAACCGCCTGCCTAACCTTCCACCAAATTTTAAGTATGCTTTAATTTTATAACATTAAGTTCTTATATTTTTTTATTTGAGAATTTTAGTCCCTGACTCAATTTTTTCCCAATTAGTGAAATAACTTTTTTAGTTCTCAATATTTATATATTTTTTAAAATTAAGCCCTTACTTTTTACGAAGACATAAACAATTACAAAAGATGTTTAAAAAATTAGAAGTTTTTTCATGTTTCCAATAAAAATATAAAAAATTGTGAAAAATAAAAACTTTAAAATTAAAAAATAAATTTAAATTTAAAATTTTCATTTTAAATAATTTTAAAAAATATAATATTTCCAAAAATTTGAAAAAATTCTCTCTAATTTTTGAGCTATTTATTCGACCTCATATCAAATCGAATTTGAGAGACCTATTTTAAAATTTTGGAAATTTTATAATTTTAAAACTATTTAAAATGAATATTTTTAGAGATTTTTTAGTTTTTCACAATTTTTTTATATATGTATTGAAAACATGAAAAAAAATTTAATAATTAAACAATTTTGTAATTGTTTATATACTTTTAAAGAATAAGGACCAAATTGATAAAAAAATAAACATTGAAGGTTAAAAAAGTTATTTTATCATTTTTATAATATTAATTATTTATTAATAAGAGTAATTATTTATTATAACTTTTTTTATTATAATCATGATTAATGCCAAATGCTTTTCCATCAATAAAATTTCACTATTGAAATAATTTAGCATTTGGCATGAATGATGATTATAATAAAAAAAAAGTTGTTTTAATGGTCCGTATAATAATAATAATAATAATTATTATTATTATTATTATTTATTAGTTAAAATTGAAAATTTCCTTAAATTATACTCAAATACTTAAATTTAATAAAATTATAACAATAAATTTAACATTTAAAATTTATTTATTTTTATTATTTTGGTCCTATTTTTTTATCACCTTGATCTTTAGTCAAATAGTTGTTTTTCCATACAAAAGTTAGCTAAGTGGTCAAAATTTTAACTATGTTAATGTGGTAATTTCATATACTCATTTGGATAATTTTCTTAAAATTTTTATGAACTTTATAAAAAAAACTGTTAATAATTTTTAAAGAAGTACCATGTAACTCGATACATCAATCTAGTCAACTTTCTTGTAAAAAAAAAAACAATTTAACTAAAAATGAAAATGATGGAAAAGGAAAAAAAAGACAAAAATGAAAAATAATTGAGTTGAAGATTTTGTTTGAGTTTGTGCACCGACTTGCAAATGCTTGATTTTGATGACCCAATTCGGAATTTGACACTTTTTAAACAAAGTCGGTGAGTAGACAAAAATTGAAAAGATGGCACATCACTGTAATTAATTTCCTGAAATTCCTTGTGTTGGATGGAAAGTAGCCGAACATGCTCCATTATTAAATAATTGTGCATAACCACGACTCTCTTTTTCACTCTTTGCACTGATTTCTTCTCGCAAGTAATTCATTTAGTATTGGACGTAATACGGTAATAGTTTGTAGAAACAATATGATTTTTCTTATAAAAATAGCCAATGAATGATGCAAGCCGTAAGACGCGTTTTCGCCTTTCGCTCACATAAACCCATAGACACTGACTTACTAGGGACCCACTTGTAACATATTTTTATAATTTTATTAATTTACTAATATTTATAATACATATAAATCTGTAACTTGATATGTATAAATATTGTATTGATTTAAATACATTTAAAGGTTAAATGTTTTATACCCTAAAGTAAAAAGTAAGACATTTTTAATTACCTAAAATTTGAAAATAATTATAAAATATAAATAAAATTTTAAAATATTATGTGACATCCTAAAAGTCGGATTAAAAGAAATTGAGTTAGTGAAATCAAGAGTGGCCATGTCTTGATTTTGAGTTATGATTGTGAAAATTTTGTCAAGTGAGTTAGTTTGGTTTAGTAGATAGGTTTTGTGCTTGTGTGTGTGAGATTTTAGGCTCGAATTTTTTTCCCTTGAGTTTTTGTTAATTTCATCCCAACTCCTATCTTTGAACTTATAACTTATATATTATTTTCACTTAATTGGTGACAAAATGAGCTTGTTGGTTCAGTGATAATGTTTTAACTTATTTTTTGGTCCTATGTTCAAATCCCGACGTGTGCAAACAAGAAATAATTTTTTTAATTCTCTATTGTGCCGCCCATGTGCTTGAATTGGATTGAATTTGAATTCTGACAAATGTGATAGGTGGTTAGTTATTTGATTTAGTTGAGGGTGTGGGTAGTTTTTGAAAATTAGTTTCTAGAAAAATCTCTCTTCCACTCCCCCACATTGTCGTTCCAATATTCCTAATTTTGTTTCACGTTGGTTTTCTTTTCCTTTTCTTTCTTTCTTTTGATTTGCTACAGTAAAGAGAAGGAAGTAACTTTTTTCCGTTTATTCCTTGCTCTTCCTCAAAATGTTTCTTATTCATCTGTGTTTCATTGACTCTTCATTGTTACTTTACTTTGTGGTGCTATTCATAATTCATTATTGTGGCGTCATTTGCACATTTTTAGGAATTTTGGAAAAGTTTGTGAAGCAAGTGTTTTGTCATCGGAAGATTAATGGCATAAGAACTGTTTTTACTATTTGGGTTTTGGAATTGCAATTGTTGAGTCAGTATTAAAAAATGACTAGGTGTAAAATGAAAAATACGAAAAATAGAGAATGGCGCAATGCTGAAAAACCCACTGTTGACGTCACACGGGTTGGGTCCATTAGGCCATGTGGGCCACACGGGCGTGTGTGAGGTCATGTGGGCCATACAGGCTGGCAAGTTGGGCCGTGTAGGCCTATTTTTCATAAATTTTCACCTAGGCTCATTTGACTCCACAGTTTGTTATTAGATCTTTTGTGGGGTCCGTTTGACTTAAATAAAACTTGAAATGTAACATCTGTTGATTTGTGTCTGTACGTGATACAGGTAAGGCATGTGAAAAATATATGTACGATTTGTGTTCTGATAACTCCGAAAGCATGATTATGTATGAATAGTATGCATGACATTTGTTTATGAAATATGTGTTAGTTTACTTATGCATGTGTATCGGGATGGGTTTGATATGTGATGGAGGAAGTGTATTCTGGAAGTATTACTACAATTTTGGCAGTTAGGTTTGATATGTGATGGAGGAAGTGTATTCTGGAAGTATTACTACAATTTTGGCAGTTAAACCGCAATATATGTTTGACAACTCAACTGCACCTTTATGAGTGGCATAAGACCACGATCCGGTGTGATTGGACGGATAGAATCTTGTAGTCCTAATTAGTGTGATTGGTTGGACAGAGTTGGTTTGTAGCGGATGAAGGTAGGATCAGTGACTGCATCTATATCTGAATCTGTGTCTGCATTTGTATCTGAATCTGAGTAAGCATTTGTATCTGATTATGAAAATACATATAATTTGTATATGAGAATATGTTTAAACCTATATCTGAAAACGTATCTGTTTATTTATGTATATCTGATTTGTTACTTGGAATGTGTTACACACTAAGCTCGTAAAGCTCATTCTGTGTTTGTTATCCTCTCGATAACCAGCAAGTTTAGGACCGAACGGCGTGTAGGAGCTCGGATTTGTTTTCCTCATAAGATGGTTCGAATTATTTCAATTAAGATTTCTAGACTTTTGATTTTTGGACTAAGTTTTCAGATTTGGTTTTATTTTTGGGTTTTTTTATTATCTATTTTTTGGTTTTTGGGCATTCTTAAATGTAAAACTGCAAAATCATACAAATTTGACAAATTTAAATTCAGTTTTCAAAACTTAAAAAATCTGAAAATATTCGCTGTAAAATTAATTATCAAACTAAATGCTTTTCCATATAACAAGTAAGTTTTGCGTGTGAGTTTTTTTAAATAACAATGTAAGAGTTTTGCTAAAAATTAATATTTTCAAATCACGTAATTACTAAAGTTAGAGTGAAATTTCTGAAAGTTTCTGCTGTTTTAATAAATAAATGTTTAAGAGATCATGCTATGAAATAGGTGTTTTCAAACTTGAGAATTTCCTGAAACTTTTATGAGCTTAGCTAAATTAAGGTTTCAGATCACACAATTTCTAAGATAGATTTTAGTTTTTCAAACAAGTTGATGTAACTTCTCCAAATTCGGCCATAATGTCTAGGCCGGGTTTGGGGTGTTACATATTAATTATATCAAAAATTATGAAAGTGTGTAAAACTAAATTAGATTTGCAAATGGAATAAATTTGTTGTTAAATGTGTAAATTGACTTAGAATATGTTGACTTTATATTTAAAAATATAATTTAATATATTATATGATATTCGTAATAATAAATCTAATATAATAGAAGTAACTGTTGAGACCTAAGTTTTCCAAAGCATTGAAGCTACACTTTGTTCAAACACTTATTTAAATTTCCTATTGCAATACTGTTTTGGGATAATAGTTTGAACATCTATTTAGTAGAGCCTATATACAATTTAAGGTTGGCGTTTTTGACATTGTTCTATATGATATGTTTCTCAGTTAGCAAATGATCACCAAGCTATGTCTTTAATTGTTATACAAAGTTGTTGAGTGATATTTGAAGGATTGAAGGAGGAATGACAGACAATCCTATCTTAAGTATTATCATTATCCTTTGACTTATCTTACTTGGAGGCTAAGATTATTTAAATTTCGTTGGATATAAAGGAACTTATAGGATAATTATTGGAGATATTTCAAAAGATAATTTCAGCTTTTAACTTAGAGTTTTATGCTTATCAAAAAGTTGTTGAAAAGCTCTTGCAACAACCTATAAATAGGTTGCATTTTTGCACTTGTTGGTTAGCTTGGAGTGTTTTTTCCTGGTTATTTTTTTTTATCTTTTTGCACTCTTATGTTAGGCATTTTATTGGAGAGTGAACATGGTTGTAAGTAAGGTAGTTTGGGGTGAGTGATTGTAACAATTGGCTCATTGTTGGGGCTGCATTGTTGTAAAAGTAGATTGCGCTTTAGCCAATAGGTGTCCCAAACGATTGTTGAATAAAATCATTCACTAAGCGAGGTTCCGCAAAGTAAGATTAATAAATTTGAACTGTGTTAACAAATATCGTGTATTTGATTTCTCTCATTGCCTTACTCTCCTTTTATAATTTGTTTGTTAAATTGTCTTTATCACGCCTAGAAAAAACAGGGGGTTAATTGAAATAAGTAACCAAGAAAATGAATAGGCTTGATGGTAAAGTAGTTAGTTCACTCCTTAGAGATCCTAGGTTCAAGCCACTCCTCTTCCATTTCTTTCCTTTTTACTTTCAGCAAATTAAGATGAAAATCACACTAAAAAAATATTATTGGGAGTAAAAACCTATCAAGAAATAGGCAATAACCTAATGGTTAAGCATTTATCCTTTACCCTACCTAAACTAGGTTCGAGCCACCCTAATATTTATTCGGCAGCAAGGGAAAATTACCATGTAGCCCCCTTAAAGTTTGAAAACACTAGGTATTTAGTCCCTCTTTCCCTAATTACACTAAGATTATGCTTATTTTTCCATTCCAATTATAATTTTTACTCTTTTATCCCTATTTCTTATCCTTTTTCTTTTCCATCTTCTTCTTTGTAAAATATTTTTCTCTATTGTTGAAATTATTTTTACTTCCCGAATCAAAATCCATTCTTAATTTATGTCATTTTTCAATCAGATTCATAATTGCCATTAGTAACATTCTTAACCTTTGCTAAGAATTGGTAAGTATGTCTCAATCATGATGTTTGATCTCAAATCTCTATAAAATTTCTGTCTAATGATAATCTTATGATCGATTAAATGATCTTTTTTGATTTTTTTTTCTAATCTTTCGATAATCTTGACGAATTTTGAAATCAAATGTTAATCCATGCGAATATGTCATTTGAATGACCTGTTTTAGGTGCAACACATAAGATTTGAGTGCAAGGGACATCATTCGAGCTTTCAGTGTCAGGTGTGATATCTCTTACAAGTGAATTGAGGCAAATCATGCCTAGAATTAGGGCCACACGATCTGCCATACAAGTGTGTGGACCACACGGCCCCTCACACGACCATGTGCCTTTGAAATCCTAACTAGTTCAAACACTACACAGACAAGACCCTTCCACATAGCTTGTCACATGGCCATGTCTCATCCATAACTTAATTTTGCTATTTCCATACAACCATAATATATTACATGACCATATAACCCCTGTAACGACCCAAAATCTGTGGGCATCGAAAAGTGTGTTATCGGGTCTCCGTCTTAGTGAAATAAGTTCGAAAATAATTATTAAAAATATTTATGAGTCTAGTGGTGTGTCTAATTAGGTTTTAATTAAGTAAATTTAGCTTAATTTAGAGTAATTAGCAAAAAGGATTAAATTGAATAAGAGGTAAAAGTTTAATTCTAAAGCAATAGAAAGTAAAAAGGGCCAAAATGGTAAATATGCCATTAAATAATGGTTGAGGCGGCATAAATGTATTAAAAATCTAAGATTTTATTTAGATTATATATTATATTATATTATATTATATTATATTATATTATTCATTATTATAATTATTAATTGTTATGGTTTTATATTATTATTATTATTATTAAATAAATTAAATAGTAGAGAATTGTATGGTAAAAAAAATATTGGTATATTTGTAATAAATAGATACATGTGTACTTGTTATAAAATAATTTGTTTACTTAATATTAAAGTATGATTATGACAAGTGTAAGGTGATAAAAATATATATATGTAATGAGAATATTTATACAATTAATAATATTTTATTTAAATTAGTAGATATTTATTATTTATTAATATTAAAATTAAGAGATATTTATTAATTAAATAATTATAAAATAAGATTTTTATGTGATAATTAAATAAAATTATGACAAATGTAGGGTGGTGATATTGGACAAATGTAAAACATGTGTGTGTACAATTGTTATATATATAATTGCTATTAAATAGATATTTATTAATTAAATATAATATAAATTAAATAAAATAAAAATAAATAAAATAAATAGAAACCAAACAAACAGAATAGAAAACAGAAACATTCAAAAACAGGGGAGAAAAAGAGAAAGAAAAAGGGAAAGAAAAAGAAAAAGAAAAAGAAAAAGGAAAAACTAGAGATTTAAAGCTTGAAGTTTTGATTGGTACGTTAATTAAGTCATTTTTAATTAATTTTGATATTTTAGAAGCTTTAGAAGAAAGTTTTGTTGAATTCAAGTTGAAATTTTGAAAGTTAATAGATTTTTGACTAGGGTTTATGTTTGAACAAATAATGGAATTGGGGGTTTGTTTGATAGAAATTTTGATTGGAATTGAATAAATGATTGAATTGTAAACTAAGTTATAAGTTTTGAGTTTTAGAGATTAAATTGAAATAAATTCGAAATTATAAAAATATGATAAAAATGAAGTAGTTAGATGTGAGTTTGGCAAGAAATTGAGTAGCAAAAAGGTATAAATTGAGAAAGAAAAATATATAGGCTTAGTTGGGATTAAATTGGAATTGAAGTAAAAGTTAGATAAAATTTTCAGCATTTAAATTGTGTTATGCTAATAATTGTGAAATTATTTTAATTGTTCGTAGCTAATATAGAGTCTGAAGCATCGGCCCAAAAAGGAAAAGGAAAGATCGTCGAGGACTAAATCCGAAGAGAATTCTGGTTTGTATCACTATAACTCAAGCTTTATAATTAATATGTGTTTAATTTAATATGAATGTGTGGTAAGTATTTTAAGGTAAGTATTTAATGAACTGATAAAATTTGTGATTGGGTATTAAAATTGAGATTGATACTGAACTGAATTATGGGATACTGAATATTGTTTTGAATACCGAATTGAACTGTGAAATTACTGAATAATGTTACGTATATTGCATTGAACTGTAAAATTTCTAATGAAGTGAATTACTGTATTACTGTGAAAATTGATCAAAATAATAAATTATAATTAATATTGAATCGAAATGGAAATTGTACTGAAAAATGATTTAAATACCCTATTAACTAGTCGGGCTAGTCGGATATAGTTGGCATGCCATAGGATATGGAAGAGTACGGGTTTATGCCGGCATACTGATCAGGCACTTATGTGCCGACTACTGTTACTGTTACCGTTACTGTTATCGATTCGACACTTTGTGTGTCGAATACTGTTACCGTTACTGTTATAGATTTAGCACTTTGTGTGTTGAATACTGTTACTGTTACTGCTACTGCTACCATTACTGATTACTGATTAGGTACTGTGTACCTTTAAGGCACATTGTGTGGTACTGGTGTGTTGGTTGGAATCCGTGTATCCGCCGAGTCCAAGTCAAGTTAATAGAGGCAAATGAAATAAATCTACTGATAAAACTAAATTTGAATGATGTGGCATATGTGAAAGTTGAGAATTGAAATAAAGAAATAAGAATGGTATATATATAATCGAATGATAAAATAAAAAGATTGAATTGTTCATTAAGTGATGATGATTGTAATGTAAAAGTATGTGTGTGATTCAATGTATTTAATTATAAACTGAACTATAGTGATACCACTGAGTATATGCATACTCAGCGTACGATTATTTCCATGCGCAGGTTGTAGAAGTCAAGTACTGAACCAGCATCCAAAGCCAGACCCGACTTCAGCAAACTTTTGGTGATGTATATTTTCTTTTGGTAATGTGGCATGTACATAGGATGTGTATAAAGGTTATTATGTTTTGAATATAAATGGTTTAAAATGTTAGTATTACAAGTCTAAGAATTATAATGAAAAATTTTATCCATTTCAATTTAATTAGTACAATGATAAATTTAAATTGATATTATATTGATTAAGTTGATTAGAAGGTATTTAGAATAGAAAATGAATGTGTGAAATAAATTGGTTGAATTGATTATGCTTGAAATGGATATGGTTTTAATTACAGGGGGATTTATGTAAAAATAAGCAGAAATGCTGTCGAAATTTATAAAAAAAAAATTTGGAGTACTTAAATGAGTCTCGTTTCACTTCAATGTATGTTTTAGACTTTGAGAGTTCAATATAGGGATTTAGTAATTAAATTATGCTATGAATGTTTTTTTATTTGTGAATTATTCATAAGTTGTCTGATACGTCCAGTAATGCCTCGTAACTCTGTTCCGGCGACAGTTCAAGGTTAGGGGGTGTTACAACACCTCCATAGCTCTATGGCATCCCACACGGCCGTAAGCCCTCTGTTTTACAATTTTTCCCAGAATTTTATAATTTGATTAGTTTAGTCTCTGAATAGGCCTCAAACTATTCTAGAGTTATATTACTTTCAATTGAACCCCTGATAGTATGAGTTCTGGAATGCGTGATCTAAACGACTGAATTATTATTGTATATGCATGATATGAGAATAATATATGCCTATTGCGTCTGTATTATTGATTATATATTTAGCATGCCTTATGTTACCATTAAACCAAACACATGATAAACATGTCTTTTGCTACTGAGTTGATTTGTAATAAGCATATTATTTGTCATCGTATCAAACTATTATAAGCATATTGATTGCTACCGTATTATTTTGTTAAAAGCATATTAAATGCCACCGTATTTATCTATTTTGAACATGTCTTATTATATTGTATGGGGTGGGATGATATATATGAAGGGAGTATTGGTAGTTTATCTACAAAATTTGTTGTGCACTCACAGCCATCGATAGTGTTTTGTTATTAAATGCAAATATGTTGTGCATCCACAACCCATCGATAGCTATTACCTGTAAATAGGTTGTGCATCCATAGCCAATGGCAGATTTTATCTGCATTATTTTGTTGTGTACCCACAGCCATAGGCAGATTTCATCTACGATGCTTTTGTTGTGTATCCACAACCATAGGTAGATTCCATCTGTGGTGTTTTTGCTATGTGTCCATAGCCATTAGTAATGTATCTGCAAACCATTTATAAAGCACAACTCAATGTGTAGGTGGTTGAAGTTCATAGGAAATCCCATTGTGATGTGTAATGGTGGGGTAGGACATTCTCTATTAAATCGAAACTATATTGCATTTACAAAGCATGTGCATACAATTCTGAGATTTTTAAAATGTCATATATATATTGTTGAGTGATCTAAAATATCGATATTTTGAAATTGCTATTGTGAGTAATTCTATGTGTCGTGTTTCTATATGCTTAATCGTTTCCACTAGTTTTCTTGTGATGGAACTCATACTGAGCTCTATAGCTCACTCCTATTTTATTTCCTTCATTACAAAAACCCCATCAGGTTAGAACGTGGGCACGGCATACGGAGGGCTCAAAAACATTTTATTTATATGAAAGTGTTATTATTAGGCTTATTTTTATAATTCTTGTTATTTTATAATTGTATTATTTTATTTATATTGTGGCATGGGACTCATATTTAACGTTATTTCATATGCATGATTTTTAATTTGAATTTAGGATAATGAACCTATAATTAAATTTTATTATGCACTAAATAATTCTATTTTATTTTAATTAAAACTAAGTTGAATATCACTTTCCGCTGCTTGGTTGTAACTAAAATTTTGGGTAATAAATAAATTGGGAATTAGGTAAGTTTCAAAGGAAATCACCATTTACGAAAATGTATAACTTAATCTATTTTTATTAACTTATGAGTTTTTATGAAAATTTAACAAAGTTTTCTTCTAAATTAAACAAATGTTTTAATATGACTATTTTATAAACTCAGTAGCTTACTGGGTCATTCTGATGGCTAATGTAGTCTTTCAAATTAGGGTCTAATGTCTAGGCCAAATTGGAAGGTTAAATTTGGTAGTATCAGAGCCTAGGTTTTTTAAACTCGGATTGTGAAAATTTGAAAGAGTTTGCATGCATACATTTGAAAGGGGTATTTTAGGAAAAATCATGCTACAAGATTTTTTTAAAAAAATAATTTTCTATAGGAAATTAAATCTAAGAACTCTAATGCCGGTCCTACTTTAGTTTTTATTACTCTAAAATAAATTGTAAAACCCTAAAATGTGAACACTTAGGGAAAATCACTAACACTTGAACTTTTGTTTGAAAACTGTAAATATTCTTTAGATCTTAAACTTCTGAGAATATAATGAACACTTAAGGTAGACGTGGTAGGGGTAAGCTGTGTAGGGTTGCTCCTGTAGAGCCGCCCACTGTATAGGGAGAAAACCCAATCCTTAAGGAGGATTATGTTGAGAACTTTATCACCAACAATGGCTAAGGTTACGAAAAAAAAGGTAATGCGGTGACACAAGCGATTCTGAGGGTTCTATAAAAGGTTGTTGGGGCTCAAACTAGATTGAGGAGTCGTGGGTCTGTTGCAAAGAGATTCTGATCAAATGGAGTTGATACATTCAAAGTTGTTGCTGGAACGACTCTTAGTATGGAAAAATATTGGATAGAGTCGACAGATAGAATTTTGGAGGACCTAGACTGTACTCCGGAGCAAAAGTTAAATGGCACTATTTCCTTGGTACAAAAAAAGCTTATCATTAGTGGAAATGTGCTAAGGGGCACGTAGCTGAACGTATAACCTTAGAGTATTTCCAAGAAGCTTTTCAAAAGAAATATGTGAGCACTAGGTATATGGAGGCCTACAGACTCGAGTTTATCAAGTTAAAACAAGGAGACAAGACTATGTCAAAATACGAAGCTGAATTTTTTAGGCTTAACCGCTATGCTCACTGTATGGTCGCCACGAAGTAAGACAAATGCGTGAGGTTTGAAAATGGGTTACATTTTGACCTCAAAATTTAGGTTGCACCATACCAGGAATGGTTGTTTAAGACCCTAGTGGAGAAAGCCAAAATTGTAGAGGAGATCGAACATGTGGAACATGAAAAACAAGAGAAGAGTAAGGTCTTGGTTAAGAGAGATCCTGGTTTCACTGGTTTCAATACTCATCCAATAAAACGAGCTAGAGAGAGTGGACCGTAACAAAGGGTTGCGGTGTCTAAATCTAAGGATCAGGTTTACAACTGTACGTATTGTGGTAAGTGTCACCTAAGCGAGTGTTGGAAGAAAATGAGTGCTTGTTTGAAGTATGAGTTGATGGTGCATATGATGAAAGATTGTCCTTGTCTAGACAAACAGGTACAAGCTCTGACCTAAAACTAAACCCAAAATCAGAGAGTGGATCAATTATCTCCAAGGGGCCATAAGCAGAATAGTGTTACAAATATTGTAAAACTGGTGCAAACTGAACCGAAGCTAGACAGCCTGCTCTTGTTTATGTTGTTCGAAGTCAAGAGGATGGAGACGTGTCCAATGTCATTACAGGTATTTTTACCATTAACTTTGTCTTATACTTTTCCCTGATCTGCATAGGATCCATCCATTCATATGTTGTATTCAATATGTCTAATAAATTAGGTGTTGGGTAGAGGAAACCACTACTGATGTAACACTCCTAACCCGTATTCATCGTCGAAACAGGATTATAGAGCATTACCGCAGTTTTCAAATCTTACGAACAAAAATTTCAAAAATTTCAAATCATATTGATAATCATATTAAAACCAATCCAAATCATACATGTTATCCCTTATACAAGCCCTCGAGGCTCTAAAAACACGTTAGAAAAATTGGGACTAAATCGGACACTCAGATAATTTTTCTGAAAATAGAAAAAATTTACAACACTACAGGGATCACACGGCCATGTCCCAGCCTATGTCCGTGCCCATGTAACTCACTGACTTGGGTCACACGGCCAAGCCATACGCCCGTGTGCCAGGCCATGTACCCTTCGAAATAACCTTACATGCTCGTGTGCCAGACCTGTGCTAGGTCATGTAATAGCTTGACTTGCAACCTTTTAAAAGTTACAGGGGACACATGACTGTCTTGCCTGGCCCTGTGTCACACACAGCTGAGACACACCCCCATGTCTCTGCTCGTGTAGGCGAAAAAAATGCCATTTCCAAGCTATTTTTCTCACCCAACAAGACATGTACCTAGAAGCACATTTGCACACAATTACCAACCATAACAAGGCACCAAAATCATGCATATTCTATCTATATACATGTGATATAATAACATACAACTGATATGCCCAAAGGCACCTTAATGACTACATCAAAATATGTACAACCATGTACTCAATTTGGCCAAAATAATCAACTAACTTCTAGGCATATTTATATCTATACATACCATTTAATTTGCTTACAAAAACATACCAAATGGTGCTAACCAATCTATTCAACTGCTAGCATTAACATTCATATATGCCATTCACAACAAAGTGCTAATTCACTACATTTCCAAACAAGACACATGACATAAATAATATGAAAATTCATTACTAACATTTCATCTTCAATCATTCGAACACCTAACCAAATACAATCGCTAGCATAACTACTTTAATTCATCAATATTAAACCATCCATAAGAAATTTCATTCATACCAATTTATCAAACTTAAAAGATACATATGTACAACCTAGAAAACAAAGTGTCCAAACACACAATTTAGTGATTCACTTTTTATGCCAAAATGAACTAAACACATATACATATATATTTATAGCCACATATACATGCCACAATCCCAAAAGAGTTCAAAAGCTACTAACGATGATGGATAGTGTGAGTCGAACTTTTGATCTGTCCCAAGTCAACAAAAGTAATCTACAAAATGTCACATTAACTCGTGTAAGCTTATAAAACTTAGTAAATACATAACAATTTATTTAATTAACATTAAATGAGTGAACCCTTATTTTCCTTAATAAATGTTACCGAAACATAACCAAGACATGAAAGTGCTATCAAGGGTACCAAAGTACAACAGGGGCACGTAAGTGGGATCAGTGATATAATTATATAATAATTGACTACTTGATTATAAAATACAAATACATATGGAAATCAAGTGATATAATTTAATTACTATGAACTTACATCGACACTATCACGAAAGAGTACGATTGACTAAGTCACAACTTTCGCCTTCCCTCGATTTAAATTAGGTTGAGATCTATCTTGATCTAAATAAATAAATTTAGCCAATTTAACAACTAGTCTATTCAATTCAATCCAAATTCACATGTTAGCAGAATTACACTTTTACCCTTACACTTTTGAATTTTTTTCAATTTAGTTCCTAAGCTCTATAAATGAAATTCATGCAAATCCATCCCTAACCCAAGCTAGCCAAATTTCATTTAGGTCCCTATCAACTCATAAAATTCATTATTTCACAATTTACACCATGAATATTTCACACTTTTCAATTTAACCCCTAATTGACATTTTCAACAAAATTCACTTTACAAAAGTTGTTTATCTAACAACATATATTCATTTTCTTCCACAAAACATCAAATTCACATGATTTCATTCATGGTAACACCCTATACCTTTAAAAATTTTGCAAATTAGTCCCTAGGCTAGCTAGATTAAGCTACAACGACTTCAAAAATGTAAAATTCATTAAAAACAGAGTTAAAATTCATACCTTGCAATCCCAAAACCTCAACCGAACTTTCAAGCTCCAAAAATGGGGTTTTCCAAGTCTAATTTCGGTGGAGAAGAAAGCTTATGAAGATCAGCACTAAATTTTATGAGGATCAACACTAAATTTTCTATTATTTGATGATTATAACCATAGTTTTTTAACCTTTAAAAATTAACTAAACTATGCCCATTTTTGTCCATTAACCATATCAATGGTATAATTACAACATAAAACCTGCAACCATTTAAATTCATAGCTAATAACTCCCTTTAATTTATAGAACTCAAGTTTTGTACCTTTTGTAATTTAATCCTTTTTATTGAATTAAGTATGTAAACGGTAAAATTTCTTAACGAAATTTTTATACGATACTACTAACATGTTGTAGACATTAAAATAATAAATAAATAGATATTCACACATCAGATTTTTGGTCCCAAAACCAATGTTTCGATTCCACTGAAAACAAGCTATTACAACTCTTCTCTAAAGAAATTTTTGTCCCTGAAAATCTTACTAGAAAAGAGGTTCAAATATTGCTTTCTCATAACTTTCTTGGGTTCCTAGGTACCTTCTTCTATTCCGTGTCGCTGCCAGAGAATTTTTAATAAAGATATGTTCTTATTTCTCAATTCTTTCACCTCTCGAGCCAAAATTCTGATTGGTTCTTCACTGTACGACATATTGGCTGAATCTCGATATCTTTTGGGGAGATAACATGTGAAGGGTTAGATCGATACCGTTGTAACATAGACACGTGAAAGACATTATGAATATTTTCTAGTTCTGACGGTAAAGTCAAGCGAGACGCGACAGGTCTAATTCATTCAATAATCTCTTACGGCCTGATAAATTGTAGACTTAGCTTTCCTTTGCAACCAAACTGAAGCACTTTCTTCCATGGCGATAATGTCAAAAATACTTTGTCCCCGACTTGAAATTTTATGTCTTTACGTTTAAGATTCGTATAAGATTTTTGATGATCTGAAGCTGCTTTCAAACTATCTCGGATCACTTTTACTTTTTCTTCAGTCTCACAAACCAAATCAACCCCGTATGTCTTTTCTCATCAAGCTCAGTCCAATGTAGCGGAGTTTGGAATTTTCGACCATACAAAGCTTCATATGACACCATTTTTATGCTCGACTGATAACTGTTATTAAATGTAAATTCAAGCAACGAAAAATATTTCTCCCAGTTGCCTCCGAACTCTAATATGCAACAACGAAGCATATCTTCGAGTATTTGAATTACTCACTCGGATTGATCATTAGTCTGAAGATGAAATGCGGTGCTAAACCGTAACCGCATACCAAGAGCTTCTTGTAACTTTCTCCAAAATCGCTATGTAAACCATAGTTCTCTATCAGAAATAATAGAGATTGGCACCCTGTGTAATAAACGATCTCATAAATGTATAACTCAGGTAATCTCTCGAGGGAGTAATCTGTACGCACCGGAATAAAGTGTGCAGACTTCGTCAGACGATCAACAACAAACCAAATTTCATATTTCTTCCTTGAAGATAAGGGTAAACCCAATACAAAGTCCATTGTAACTCAATCCCATTTCTATTCCGGTATTATCAGTGGCTTTAATAATCCAGAAGGTATCTGATGTTCAACTTTAACTTGTTGACATACTAAACATCTCAATACAAATTCTAAAATCTTGCGTTTCATTCTAGGCCACCAGTACATCTGTTTCAAATCACTGTACATCTTATTAATTACCAAATGAATAGACATGCTACACTATGAGCTTCGTGCAAGATTCTCCGAATGAGTTCTGAATTCTTTGGTACACAAACTCTGCTTCTAAAAAGTAAACAATCATCAAACCTTATCTGAAAATCTAAATTAGGAGTCGACTCACACGATTTCCATTTAGCTACCAAAACATCATCGCATTTCTAAGACTCACAAATCTCTTGTAAGAACAACAGTTTAGCTTTTAACTCAGCTAAAAATGAACCATCAACAGACAATGACAATTGTGTATTCAACACTCGCAAAGCAAATAGAGATTTTCTATTCAGCACATCAGCCACTACATTTGCTTTTCCCAGATAATAATCAAATCATAATATTTCAATAGCTCGAGCCATCTGCACTGTCTCAGGTTCAAATCTTTCTACGACATAAAATACTTCAAATATTTATGATCAGAAGAAATGTGACATTTTTCGCCAAACAAATGGTGTCGCCAAATTTTTAACGCAAAGACAATAACTGCCAATTCTAAGCATGTGTCGGATAATTTTTTTTGTACGGCTTCAATTGTCGGTAAGCATATGCTATTACTTTGCCTTCCTGCATCAAAACACAGCCTAAACCATATAAAGAGCATCACTGAAAATCACAAATTCTTTTCCCGATTCAGGCTGAACTAGAACGGGTGCTTCGGCCAACAGTGTTTTCAACTGGTCAAAACTTTACTGACACTTGCCGGACCATTCTTATTTCACATCTTTCTATTGCAAACACAATAACTGCCAATTCTAAGTCATGTGTTGGATAATTTTTTTTTGTACAGCTTCAATTGTCGGTAAGTATATGCTATTACTTTGCCTTCCTGTATCAAAACACAATCTAAACCATATAAAGAGCATCACTAAAAATCACAAATTCTTTTCCCGATTCAAGCTAAACTATAACGGGTGCTTCGGTCAACAGTGCTTTCAACTGGTCGAAACTTTACTGACACTTGCCAGACCATTCATATTTCACATCTTTCTATAATAGTTGTGTTATCGGTGCAGTTATTATCGAGAATCCTTTGACGAATCTTCTGTAATATCCAACTAGTCTTAGAAAACTTCTAAACTCTATATATTTCTGGAAGGCTTCCAATCAAAAATAGCTAAAATTTTACTTGAATCTACTCTGATGACATCTGCCAACACAACATGTCCCAGAAAACAAACTTCTTGAAGCCAAAAATCACATTTGCTAAACTTAATGGTTTTTCACGTAAAGTTTTCAAAAAAAATTCGAAGATGTTCAAAATTCTCGAATTCGTCCTGTGAATAAACTAGAATATCATCAATTAAAATCACAACAAATCGATCTAGATACGGTTTGAAAATTCTGTTCATCAGATCCATAAAATATTGTAGGCGCATTGGTTAAACCAAACGGCATTACTAAAAATTCATAATGTCCGTACCTAGTTCTGATTGCAGTCTTCAGTACATCCGAATCTTTAACTCACAACTAATAGTAGCCAGAGCAAAGATCAATCTTTGAGAATACCGTTTCATCTTTTAACTGGTCAAAAAAATTGTCAATACGTAGCAATGGATATTTGTTCTTTATCATCACTTTTTTGAGTTGTCGATAATCGATACATAACTGTATAGATCCATCTTTCTTCATGATGAATAAAATAGGAGCACCCCAAGGAGAAAAGCTAGGTCGAGCAAAGCCTCTATCTGTCAACTCTTACAACTGTGCTTTCAACTCTTTCAATTTTATAGATGTCATTCTGTATGGTGCTATAGATATTGGGGATGTTCCCGATATTAATTTAATACCAAACTCAACTTCTCGAGTTGGAGGTAGCTCAGGCAACTCTTTTAGAAATACATCCGAGAATTCACATGCTACTGGACTGATGCTAGTTTCATTTTTGAAGTTCTAGAGTCAACTATATAAGCGAGATCTGCTTCACAACCCTTTTTAACATATTTCCGTGCCGTCGTAACAGAAATTGTACTAGATGTACCATCCAATCTGTCTAATTAAATTCATACCCGCCTGCCATTCTGACATTTTAATACAATATATTATCTTCTACAATTCACAATAGCTTCATGCTGCGTTAACCAGTCTATTCCCAGAATCACATCGAATTCATCAAAAGCTAACAACATCAAACTAGTGGGAAAGTCATAACTCCTAATTTTCAGTGGGCAAATGCTACATAACTGATTAACTAGAACATAACGACCTAAAGGATTTGTGACCTTAATAGTATATTCAGTAAATTCAATAGGTATTTTATTTTTGTCTACTAATGCAGTGCATATATACTAATGAGTTGATCCAAGATCAATCAATGCATATACATTAATATTAAAGAGAGAAAAAGTACCAGCAACAACATCTGGAGCAGCAGCTTCTTCTCGAGCCCGAGTTGCATAAGTTCTAGTCGGTGTTCTTGCTTCTGGCAGTTAATTCATTTCGTTAATCTTTCCTCAACCGGAAGTAGTATTTCTAGCATTTCCAGATCTTCTACCCCTATGAGAGGTTGCTTCGAGCTTATTTGATTGATTCTCAAAATCGCTTTGCTTCTTAGGATAGTCACGGAGATAGTGGTGGTAGCTCCACAACGGAAACAAGCTCCTAATTTCGATCGACACTCACCAAAATATCTTTTATTATAGTCATCACATGTCAGAACGGTTCTCTCCACACTTCTTACACTTTCAACACTTGTCGCTGGAGCGTTGATTGACTAGAAATTATTTTGTCTCGGTTTCTCTCAGTTAACAAACTCTGAAGGAGCAACTCACTGACTTGTGTCATTTTTAACTTTCTTTGAGGGAGATGACTGAGCAGGCTTGAATGATCCTCTCTTGTTATAGTCTTTGAATCTTAAATCTGATTATCGTTTACATTTACAAATCTCTTTAACCTTGTGTGATCACTCAGACAGTTCTACAAATTCCCTTAACTTTAATGTTGTTACAGCCAACCCGATCTTATTGTTCAATCCATCTTCAAACCTGATACACATTTCGTCCTTGATCGATATAACATTATGAGAATACTTGCTTAATTTCACAAATTCTCGTTCATATTCAACTACAGTCTGATTTCCTTGCTTTAGTTAGAGAAATTTTTTTCTTTTTCCAATCGATAAACAATCTACTAACATACTTTTTCTTGAATTCACTCTAGCAGAAGTCCATATTAATTCGATCATCTGATACCATCATGCTCAAGATATCCCACCATAAATATGCCTCATCTTTCAGCAAAGACACGACGCATCTCAAGTAATCTTTAGGGGTACACAATAATTCTGCAAAAACTTTCTTTGTATTTAATTACCAGTACTTGGCTTTTGACGAATCATCATCTCCCGTACCTTTGAACTCTTACGCTCCACATTTTCAAACCTTATCTATAGATACCTGAGTAACCAACACCGGTATAGGGATGGTAGTATTCGGGGGTGCCAAAGGAGGCACAACAGGGGGTGGAGGAGGCGAACTAGCCATTTTTGCTTGTTTAAACTCGTTGAACCATTGGTTCATCATTCCCATAAACATATGTTTCATTTCATCACCACGTGATTGAGGAATAGGAGTACTGTTACTTGCTTCTAGACTCGAAGCTTGAACATTACTTTCAGCTTCGTTAACTATAGCTTGATTATATTATGCTAACATCTTGAATCTATAAGAAATAAATCGTTAAAACGGATCAAACGCATCACACTATCATAGGGTATATGTGGCAAGTATATACTAATTCCTGTTTCGTTATGTTAGTACTAGAATCAACTAAATCGTAGCTCTAATGCCAATATATGTAACACCCTTAACCCATATTCGTCGCTAGAACAGAGTTACAGAGCATTACCAAAGTTTTCAAATCATACGAATAAAAATTTTAAATATTTCAAATCATATGGATAATCATATTAAAACCAATCCAAATTGTAACAGCCAAATTTTTCAGTGATGTCGGAAACAGTGATTCAAGATCACTAAATCCGACGAGTGAGCTTAGAAATTTTAATAAATAATAATTATGGGCCAAGCGCGAATTTAAAAGAATTTTTAAATTAGTGAATTTTGCGATTTTAAAAGAATTAATCAGGTAAATTGGGTTGAAAATGAGGTATCGAGACCTCGGATTTATAAATCGAGCCATAAATATTTTTATAAATATTTATGGAGTGTTATTGAGTTAGTATTAAAGTTTCGTTAGAAAATTTTAACGTTTGGTTTGTCAATTAATTGAAAAGGACTGAATTGAAAATAGTGCAAAATTTGGTAAAGTGATTAAATAGTTTAAGTGAATAATAAGGAGGGATTTAAAAGGTAATTAGACCCAAATTGTATGGGCTGGACGGTTTGGGCAAGAAAATCAGCAAAAAGACAAGGAGAAATAAGGGCAAAATTGGAAATTTTGCAAATTAAGCATATAAAACAAGACAAAATTGAAAAATCTAGAGATATCATCATTTTTCTTAAGCAAAAACGTCATGGGAGGTCTGAAAGTTTCTGGTTTTTCATACTTTGACATATGTGAGTTCAATTCTTGCCATTTTCTTTGAGATTTTTATGTTTTTGTGACTTTTACAATTAGGTCCAAGTGTTTAATTCATTAGTTTTTTTATTTTATGGACAAAATTGAAAGCTACCATTGATAAGTGTTGGCTGTTTATGATAAACTAAAATGGATTTGAAGCTTTGATTTTGTTGTTTGATGATTTTATCAAGTAATTTCAATAGAAAATGATTTTAGGACCTAATTGTGAATAAAAAATTGTGAATTAAGGTTTAGTGTTGAAATTCTGATTTTCAAAGGTTGTGTAATAGTTTAGAATGATGGAATAAAATGTTAATTGAGAAAAATTATCTTAATTGATGGGCTAATTAAGCAAGGACTGAATTGTATGACCTATGAAATTTAGAGGAAAAATGGTAATAAACATCTTGAACTAAAACAGTTTTAGACAGCAACAGTAGGTTAACTTTGAAAAATCACCATAAATTGTAGAAATCAAATTAGAGGATGAAAAAAACATGGAATTAAATCTTATTGAGTTTAGTTTCTCATAGAAGAAACGGTGTAAGCAATTGAATTGTAAATTATGAGATATAATGAATTTTGTGAGACAAGGTCAGAATGAATTCGGGTTCCCTTGTTATGAATTTGGAAAATCACCAAAATTGGAGAAAAATAATTAGAGGCTCAAATTTATATTTTTAGAATCCTTAATGAGTCTATTTTCAAGAGAAATCAATGGAAACATTATCCAAGTTCTGTAGTGTGAGATGATTAATTTTTAGTAAAGAGAGGTCAGAACTGTCGAATAGTAAAACAAGGGAAAATTTAATGAATAAACTGTACTAATTGGATAAACCAAAAATTCTAAAAATTTTATGGTGGAAGGATATGTGAGTCTAGTTTTATGGAAAATTTATGGATCTTAATTTGGAGCTCTGTAGCTCGATTATAAATAATTGAGTGACTATGACTCGTGTGGACAACTTGATGTGAGCATTTATAAGTAAAATATGAAATCGTACTTACAAGAATGTTATATACATTAAGGATGTGGATGGAGAGGAGGAGGAGGAAAAATATATGAATATTCTATTAGTATGGGTTTACTTTAAAAATGGCTAATTTGCATGTTTTAGGTTCAAGGACTAAATTGAATAAGAGTAAAACTTTAGGGGTAATTTTGTAAAAATGTCAAAATTGACCAAATTGAAGAAAATGAATTATTTTAGTGATTAAATTAATAAATTGGATGAAATTATTAATTTAGATCAAGATCGGATTGGAAGTTCAAGTTAAGGAAAAACACAGGACTGAGTACGTTCGTGACGTGGCCAGTGATGAATTGACGGATGAATTGATGGATAAGACCATGGTTAACCCGTGGCAAAGTTATGATACGTAGGTATGGCATTGTCCATACCGAGCTTGATAAGTAGTTATGGCATCGACCATACTGAGCTATGATACGTAGGTATGGCATCGTCCATACTGAACTATGATACGTAGGTATGGCATTGTCCATACTGAGTTATGACATGTAGGTATGGCATCGTCCATACTGAGTTATGAAACGTAGGTATGGTATTTTCCATACTGAGTTATGAAACGTAGGTATGGTATTTTCCATACCGAGTATGAAATGTAGGTATGGTATTTCAATGAGGAAAACCATATTGAGTTGTGAATCGTGGCACTGAGCAAACAACAAACTCAAATTCATAAGACGTTCTCTAATTTGAAAAATATTGATAAGTGACATATGAAATTAGTATTGTTAGACTTATGGATAATAGTGATATTGATCTGAAATAAGTGTACCCATTGATATTTAAATGATTCAAGGGGTACAGTTCTGATATGAGATAATATGAGTTTGAAATGAATTATTACCGGTATATACCTGAAATATATGGAAATGATGGTACGTGAAATATTGATAATGAAATGAATGATAAATGATTATAAAGAAACAACAAAAGAATGATATGTATCATGATATGTAAAAACGTGATTATCTTTAATATGTTGTTACAAGGGAAATTATGTATGTCGAGACGAGCAATAAACTCAAGTGTGATATGATGAGAAAATAAGTTTATCTATGTTGAATTTATATTAAAATGTTCAAGTATGTTAACAAGTGTTGCTGTTGATGCTTAGACAAGTGCCAAGCTATTGGTTAAATGGTAATATGTTTATTTTTGTATGATGTGTTGAAAGGGTAAGTGCTCAAATGAAAATATACTTGTGCTTGTGAGAGAGTGGCAAGTTTTAAGTTATGCAATATCTTATGAAATGACTTATCATGTGATTAATTGAAAAGAGTTATGTTCAAATGCACTAGCTTGTGGGTATGATGGCATGGTATGCTTCTGACCGGTGTGTTATACATAAAGAATGAGTGTGGAAAGTAAAGAAATACATATGAAAATAAAGAAACTCGGAAAGGTTAAAATTATTTAAGATCTTATTAAGCTAGAGATGATATGTATAAATAATGCTGTGGATTTATTTACCTTGTGAATTGATGAATATAACTTCGTGAATATTGTGTGAACCACACGACCTCGCCACACAGCCTGTGACCCCTGCAATGTTGAAAAATTTTAAATATTTTTGAAAAATTTTCAGAGTTTTCGATTAAGTCCCGATATATATATTCTGGGCCTCGATGGCTCACATAAAGGACACTATGATTAAATTTGATTGATTTCAGGTATGAATGTTATGTGAAGCGAAATTTCTATTAAATGATCTATAAATTTTGGTAATACTCTAAATCCCTATTCCGGATACGGATACGGGTTAAAGGTGTTACACAAATCATACATGTTGTCCCTTATACAAGCCCTCAAGGCTCTAAAAAATACGTTAGAAACAATCGAGACTAAATCGAAAACTCAGAGAATTTTTTCGAAAATAGCAAAAATTTACAACACTGTATGGGTCACATGGCCAAGAGGCACACCCGTGTCTCAGGTCGTGTGGGCATTCGAAGTAGGGATACATGGTCGTTTCCCAGCCTGTGTCCGTGCCCATGTAACTCACTGACTTGGGTCACAAGGCCAAGCCACATGCCCATGTGCCAGGCCGTGTGCTAGGCCCTGTAACAACCTGACTTGCAACCCTTTGAAAGCTATAGGGGACACACGGTCATGTTTCCTGGCCTTATGTCATACATGGCTAAGACACATGCTCGTGAAGACAAAAAATAGGCCATTTCCAAGCCATTTTTCTCACCCAACAAGACATGTACCTGCAAGTACATTTGCAGACAATTATCAGCCATAACAAGGCACCAAAATCATGCATATTCTAGCTATATACATGTGCAACCAATATGCCCAAAGGCACCTCAATGACTACATCGAAACATGTACAACCATGTACTCAATTTGGCCAAAATAATCAACTAACTTCTAGGCATATTTATATCTATACATACCATTTAATTTGCTTACAAAAACATACCAAATGGTGCTAACCAATCCATTCAACTACTAACATTAACATTCATATATGCCATTCACAACAAAGTACCAATTCACTACATTTCCAAACAAGACACATGGCATAAATAATATGCAAATTCATTACTAACATTTCATCTTCCATCATTCAAACACCTAACCAAACACAATTGCTAGCATAACAACTTTAATTCATCAACATTAAACCATCCATAACAACTTAGTAAGTACATAGCAATTTATTTAATTAATATTAAATAAGTGAACCCCTATTTTTCTTAATAAATGTTACCAAAACATAACCACGGCATGAAAGTGCTATCAGGAGTACCGAAATACAATAGGGGCATGTAAGTGTGATCAGGGGTACGAAGTACAACAGGGGCACGTAAGTGCGATCAGGGGTATAATTATATAATAATTAACTACTTGATTATAAAATAAAAATACAAAAGGAAATCAAGTGATATAATTTAATTGCTATGAACTTACATCGACACTATCGCGAAGGAGTACGATCGACTAATCCACAACTTTCACCTTCTCTCGATTTAAATCCGGTTGAGATCTATCTTGATTTAAATAAATAAATTCAACCAATTTAATAACTAGTCTATTCAATTCAATCCAATTTCACATGGTAGAAAAATTACACTTTCGCCCCTACACATTTGATTTCTTTTCAATTTAGTCCTTAAGCTGAATAAATGAAATTCATGCAAATCTATCCCTAACCCAAGCTAGCCGAATTTCATATAGGTCCCTATCAACTTATAAAATCCATTATTTCACAATTTACACCATGAACATTTAACACTTTTTAATTTAACCCCTAATTGACATTTTCAACAAAATTCACTTTGCAAAAGTTGTTTATCTAACAACATATATTCAATTTCTTCCACCAAACATCAAATTCACAAGATTTCATTCATAGTAACACCCTATACTTTTAAAAATTTTACAAATTAGTCCCTAGGCTAGCTAGATTAAGCTACAACGACTTCAAAAACGTAAAAATTATTAAAACAGAGTTAAAATTCATACCATGCAATCCCAAAAGCTCAACTGAACTTTCAAGCTCCCAAAATGGGGTTTTCAAAGCCTAATTTTGGTGGCGAAGAAAGCTCATGAAGATGAGCTTTAAATTTTCTATTATTTGTTTTATGATTATTTTACTAATTACCATTTTAACCATAGTTTTTTAACCTTTAGAAATTAACTAAACCATGCCCATTTTTGTCCATTAACCATATCAATGCTATAATTACAACATAAAACCTCCAACCATTTAAATTCATAGCCAATAACTCCCTTTAATTTATAGAGCTTAAGTTTTGCACCTTTGGCAATTTAATCATTTTTATTGAATTAAGCATGCAAACGGTAAAAATTCTTAACGAAATTTTTATACGATACAACTAACATGTTGTAAAAATTAAAATAATAAAGAAATAGTTATTCACACATTAGATTTGTGGTCCCAAAACCACTGTTCCGATTCCATTGAAAATAGGTTGTTACAACTAATGTTACTATAATAAGCCCATTAGGACAATCGATTCTTGTAAATAAAATCTATTGGAGATGTCCATTGGAGGTTCAATGGGTAGTGTCTCCAGCGAATCTTATAGAGTTACCTTTTGGGGAATTGAAGTTAATTCTAAGATAAATTGGTTAGTGGAACCCCAAGTTAGCCTAGACTGTACCTCTTAGAGAGTAACCTTGAAAACGACGGAGGGTAGTAAGATTGTTATGGTTGGGGAGTGATAGAACTATTTAACGAATTTAATTTCTGCTATGGTCATCGAGAAGCTAGTTCGGAAAGGGGGTGAGGCATATTTAGCTTATGTAATGAATGTGAATGCAAATAGTTCTACCTTAGATAGCATCCGAACCATTAAAAAGTTTCTAGATGTGAACCGTTAAAAGGTTTCCAGATGTGTTGTCGAAAGAGTTATCAGGGTTACCTCCAGATCGTGAGATAAAATTCAAAATTGAACTATTGCCAAGAATCACTCTAGTGCCCATTGCTCTTTACTGTATCGTATTTAAAGAGCTACAATAATTGAAAATCCAACTTCAAGAGCTTCTGGATTGTAGGTTTATTATACCTAATGTCTTTCAATGGGGAGCTTTGGTCTTATTTTTTAAAAGAGAGGATGGTTCCCCCAGGCTTTGTATAGACTATCGATAGTTGAACAAACTGACCATCAAGAATAAATATCCCTTGCCTAGGATAGATAACCTATTTGATCAATTCTGAGGTGCAACAACATTTTCTAAGATTGATTTAAGGTTGGGATATTACCAACTAAAGGTAAATGAGGCAGATGTGCCCAAAACTGCATTTAGAACCCGTTATGGCCACTATGAATTCCTTGTAATGCCTTTTGGTTTAACCAACGCTGTTACTGCCTTCATGGACTTAATGAATCGAGTGTTTCAATCCTTCTTTGATCAATTAATCATTGTATTCATCAACGACATCTTAGTTTATTCCAAAATTGAACTTGAACATGATGAACACCTTAGGAAGATCCTGCAAATCCTCTGAGAAAAGTTGTATTCCAAATTGAGCAAGTGTGAATTTTGGCCTAAAGAGGTTATGTTTCTGTGTCATGTGGTATTCGTAAAGGGTATCTGGGTATATCCGAAAAAGATAAAGGTCATCCTAGAATGGAGACAACCTAAAAATATTTCTGAAATTCAAAGTTTTCTTGGTTTAGTCTGGTACTATCATAGATTTGTTGAAAGGTTCTCTCTAATAGCAGCACCCCTAACTAAGTTGTTGAGGAAGGATGTTCCATTTAAACGGAGGGAACATCAACACTCTAAATTTGAAAAGCTAAAGGCTGTGTTAACCTAAGCTCCTATATTAATTTTATCCCAAACCGAGGAAGAATATATAGTGTGGAACGATGCATCCTACACCGACCTTGGATGTTTATTGATGTAAGGCGATAAGGTAGTTGCCTATGCATTGAGACAATTGAAGCAGCATGAGTGCAACTACCCGACTCATGACTTAAAGTTGGCAGTAATAGTTTTTGCATTAAAAATTTTGAGGCACTACTTGTATGGTGAGAAGTGTTACATTTATACCAACCATAAGAGTCTCAAGTACTTTCTCACCCAAAAAGATTTGAACATGAGGCAACAGAGGTGGATAGAATTGTTAAAATATTATGATTGTGTAATTGAATATCACCGTAAGAAAGCCAATTTAGTAGCAGAAGCTGTAAGTAGAAAACAAATGAATAAATTTAGAGCAATTTTTGCAAGGCTAAGTCTAGTGGATGATGGAGGCCTATTAGCCAAGCTACAAGTGAAACCCCATTAGTTAACGATATTAATTTTAAACAACCTTTAGATAAGACCTTGTTTTCATAGATCAAGAAGGTGAAGATAGAAAAGTTGAGAATTATGGGTTTAATGATGAAGGTCTTTTATGTTTCCTTGGATCGTATTGTGTACCAAATGACAAGGATTTAAGGCAGTCCATACTTCAAAAAATGTATGCTAGCCCTTATGCCATGCATCCTGGAGAAAAAAAGATGTATTAGGATGTAAAGAAGTTGTACTGATGGCCTGAACTAAAACGAGACGTGATAGAATTTGTGGCTAAGTGCCTAATGTGTCAGCAAGTGAAACCTAAACACCAATTTTCTTCCGGGTTGTTGCAACCAATCAAAACACCTTAGTGGAATGGGAGTGAATAACGATGGACTTTGTTAGTGGGTTACAATTAACACCCACTAAGAAAGATTCAATCTGGGTGATAATAGATCGGTTAACTAAGATAACTCATTTCTTACTAGTCTGCATGGACTATTCTTAACAAAAGTTGGCTATGTTATATATTTCGGAGATTGTAAGGTTGCATAGGGTACCCATATCGATCATCTCAGATTTAGATCCCCATTTTACATCTCGATTCTAGAAAAATCTTCACGAGGCATTGGGTACTCTTTTGGATTTTAGTACTTCCTTCCATCCACAAACTAACAGGCAATCCAAACGAGTCATTCAAATATTGAAAGATATGATGAGAACCTGTATTATTAAATTTCAAGGAAATTGGGAAGAACATTTGCCTCTAGCAGAATTTTCTTATAACAATATCTTCCAATCAAAGAAGCATTGTATGGGCATAAGTGTCGAACAACACTATGTTGGTCCAAACTGGGTGAAAGGAAAATTTTGGGTCCAAAAGTGGTACAGGAGTCTGAAAGGAAAATTAAATTGATTCAAGATAGATTGAAAGTGGGTTCAGATAGGCAAAAGTTGTATGTAGACTTAAAGAGAAAAGATATTGAGTACAGTGTCGGAGATCAAGTCTTCTTGAACGTGTCCCTATGACGGAAGGTGTTGAAGTTCGGACAAAAGGGCATGTTAAGTCCTAGGTTCATCAGACCTTTTAAAATCCTTAAGAGAGTTGGTCCAGTTGCCTAGACCGTTCTAGGGACTTACCCATCCCATTCGGGAAGGTCATTCAGGCTCGTTGAACCAACAGGTTATCGTTCATGTGACTGTATGAGCCTACCATCTCGTTTGTTCATTTCCTCCCTATAGGGACTTTCATTTCTTCCATACCACTTTATTGTACACTTCTTGGTGCCTCTTGTTTTTAGGTCCTATCTTGTGATCCTTGGAGAATTTCCCCTCTCATATCCTCATAATTAGGCTAGCTCTTCACAAAGCCTATTTTGTACTAATTTTTGTTAGGTCCTCACCCATGCCTCACCTCTATCACCATTTTTGGTAGATTCCTCATGATTCACTTACCATACTTACAATTTATTTTAACTCTTCTTCAACATGCGTGGCTTCTCATACTTGGCGTATTGGTAACATACCTTGCTCTTAATACCCCTGTAAGCTATCGGTATTTATGTCAAAGTGGACTCTGTTAGTTTCCATAGCTAACCTATGATCTTAAGCCCTTCTCATCGCATTTCCTTGTCCCAACGGACTTACCCATGTTTACTAACCCAACAGACTTACCTCGGGTTTACTGTCTCGACGGACTTTATCTATTTTGTGTTTACTGTCCTAGTAGACTTTCTCTGTGGACTCCATGAAGTCTTTCATCCATGGTCTTACACCTATCCGTTATCCTAGCATACTATCAATTGATTCCATGGAGTCTTTTATCCATGGTCTTACTCATTATACTTGGCTTCCATAGCATCTTTCATTTATAGTCTTACATCGATTATCTTACACCTTGCCATCATGATGTCTTTTATCCATGTTCATACGCTATGTACCTCATACAGACTATTGTAACTTCTTCCATCTATGGTCTTACATCATATATCATCATCATGGTGTCACCCCGAAAGACAAGTCGATACCACCGTCGCGGTAAATACCATTATGTAATTTTATTTCCCGAATCCTCCTCTCATTACCTCATTTACACCACCTAACCATGATGCTCGAACATCACAATGTTCTTTCCACAAGGACCGAAACTTCACTCGAGGCGATAACTAATGGGTTCTCTCCCTATTTCCCATCTTAACTTCATCTAACCCTTTACGATTTTCCCACAATCATGCAATGTATTCTTACATCATTATACTTCATGCTTATGCAAATATGGAATACTTACACAACGTAGACCATAACAGTAAGATTGGAGTCTAGAACATACCTGAATCCTTATCATTCCCACATCTTAGCTCCCTCGAACGCCAGAGCTTCTATTCCCCTGGCAGCTAAACATTACAACAAAAAATCATGGGTTGTACTTGATATTCTTAACTTAAACCCATTTTCTAAAAACATACAAAACCCTTAAGATAATCCTGAAATCCTTAACTTCATTTCCTTAACTTTTATGTAAACATAAAGGCTAAGAATCTTACTAGCTTGCTAGTTCCCCTACTTTTCCTGCTCAATTTTCATGAAGTATGCTCCAAGTAGAACCTTTCATAGCTACTTCTTCTTCGAGCTACTGAAGAAGATGAAGAACGGGAGAAATTGGATAAGGTCGGGGAAAAAAATTATCCTTGAAAAACCATTTCCAAGTTATTTATAACCCAGTATTTGAATACCATTTATAAAAGTAAAGCATATAGAGTAAGTTGTGAGTAGGTAGGTATTAAATTTGACTAAATATATGAGTCTATGGTTGCATCTTCGGACGAAGTCTGCATTAGGCGAGCTTGGTGCTTTGGCAGACTTTTCTGACGAGTATACACCACCCTTAGTGTTAAGACCTTAATTTGAAAAGAATTGTATGCTTTATTATTATTTTATTATCCTGGTTAAATAATCTGGTTAGACGAATGATAATTTGGTTAGTATAGTACTAAGTTTCTATAACCTATCAGATGCGCAATTATGAAGAGACAGAAGTGCTTAGTCACAAGGAACGAGGGGTTTGGAGGGAAATCAGACTTATCCACTAAGGTTTTCCTTCTATATTTATTTGTATAAAACAAGTTTTGGCTTCCTAAGCAAGATTTATGCTTTCTTTGGCAACCATATTTTCTTTCTTAACTTTCTTTGAAATTTTCTCTCGAAAAATCCTAAACCTAAGACTTGATTGAAGATTTTGGGTTCGCTGTACTCAGCCGAATCTATAGTCACTTAGTACATGGTAAATAACTATGAAAGTAAATATCAATGAAACTTAGGTTACTTTCATAGTTATTTACAAGGTCTTGGGGTTTCATGCTTAATGGTCAATTTAAGTGGTAAGGAAGGAAACTTTCAGATTCTGGGTTTTCTGATTCATATTAGTGTGAATTTGTTTAGTTTTCTAGTGCAAGGAACTAATAAGTTTAACTATTAATACTATAGCTCAAGATACTCCTGATGACCACCATGAAAACAACAAAGGTCTTGTTGTTTAAACATTCTTGCATTTTCTAATGAATTCCTTCTTGACTTTATGTGTGTGTACAATGTTCTCATTTATGTTTGATTGAGAAGCACTCTTATCCTATAAGATGATATGCTTGTGTATGGGTAATAAAGGTTCATGGTTATAAGTCCGAGTTAGTTGTATATGTAAATAGAGTAAGGACCTTTCTTCATAGTTAAGCTATCACTCATTGTTTCTAGAATGAACAAAATGAATTAAGTTATAGAAATCAAAATCATGGCAATGCCTTCAATGAAATAAGCATTAAACTGACAGATTGCGATATATGAAAATGGATCATGTAGCCTCTGGTAAGGCAATAGTTATTTCAAACCAGATTGGCAAATCATGAAGGAAAGAATGAAATGAATAAAAGAATGAAATGAATGCTAAGGCTTGATCATAGACTTGGGTGTGGCTAGCATGGAGAAGGTTGTTTGCATGGTTGCATGGGTGTAGTGTATGCACCAAAGGAACAGTGTCTATACTAAAGTATATGTGTGTATGGTATTCACCAACAGGCGAAATGTATGACTTGCTGAGTTGAAAAGGTTTATCGGTATTATATATAGCTATTGAGATACTTGCTCTAAAACTCATTAAGTTCTTTGAACTTATTTAGTTACCTTTCCTTCTCAGGATCGCTAATGAAGTAAATGGCTCTTTGAAGAGCACGCCAAAAGACATCCGTTCCATGAGATTTCTATGTATTTTGTATTTTGCATGGCATGGGGTTGGTGTCAAGATGGTGTCATTTCAAAGAATGAATTTTATATTTTAAAGCTATTCTTTTGAAATCGTTATGTAACAACCCAATTTCGGTGAAATTTGAACAGTGATTCTGGTCCACAAATTTGAGCTAAAAATAAAATTTATTTTTTTATTATATGGTCCATAATATGATAGAAATGTCATGTGAAATTTTTGATAAGAAAATGTATCGATTATGTGCTTAATTACGAGAAGGACCAAATCGCATAAAATGTAAAAGTTGAATTCTAGTAGCTATAAGGACTAAATAGCTATGGAATTCAAAACTTAAGGTCCTTACATGGTAATTAGACCATTAAAGAAAGTATGTAGATATTTTGGTGGCTCATCCATGAAAAATTTGGAAAAAGGGCAATGACTGAATTGGAAAGTGAAATAATTTAATTAATTAAAAGATGATAAAAAGAAATGTCATCTTATTTTTTCATCTTCTTCCCCAAAAATACATGGAAACCCTAGGAGAGAGAAAAGAAACTTTCATGGCCAAATTTGGTAAGTTTCCTTGGCCCGTTTTTAGTCATTTTTATATTTTTGAAACCGTGATAGTCTAATCTATCTATTTGGGGGACTAATTTGAAAAGTTATCAAGGCATGAAATTTGGGTCATGGATGAATATGCTGGAAATTAGAAATTTATGGTAGAAAATGAAAGGTTGTTGTTAGATAAACAACTTTTACAAAGTGATTTTTTGATGAAAACATGATTTAGGGACTAAAATGTGAAGTTGTGAAATTTGATGAAAAATGCTGAATTTTTATGAATACATGTGTTGTAAATTTTGTAATGGGATTTTGATTAGGCTTGGAATAGGGATTAAATTGCATAAGTTTCATTTTCCGAGCTTAGGGACGAAATTAGAATTTATGTAAAAGTTAGAGGCAAAATGGTAATTTTGCCTAGGATGTAAATTGAGTCCACATTAATGTGAAATGTGATAAATTGACATTAAATTTACTTGTATAGATCCGGATAGACCAAATTCGGAGTTAGAACGGGGAAAAGAAGAAAATGTCGGATTAGTAGATTTATGTACATGAACATTTGTCGAGGTAAGTTCGTGTAACTAAATTATATATGTTTTTATGCCTGAATTAAATGTTGTGTTTGTGAATTGTATAAATGCCATAAATATGTGAAATGATCATATACTCGTTAAAGCCCGATAAATGAAAGTGCTCGATCAATTATAATGCCCGACAAATGATAAATGATAAAAATGTTTATTTTATGCTTGAGTTGAATGTGAACATTTGAATTGCATAAATGCATAAATATATGAGATTGACCACATGCTTGATAATGCTTTAAAGATGCTAAATTACGTTTGAATAAAAATGGAAAATTTGATGGATATGTGATTTCTCGAAATGAATGAGGTCATGCATTTGTCGTGGACGGGATTTAACCCAGACGGGTAATCCCGATATAAGTCCTCTCGAGCATATTTTATAGATTAGATTTAGCCCAAACGAGTAATCCAGATCAAGCTCTTTAGACCATATTTCATAAAAAGGATTTAGCTTGGACTGGTAATCCTGTTGTATACATGTGTGGCTTAAGAGTGTACTCTCTGATACAGTACCCTATGGGTACCATTAGACATGAATTGACGAATCCTGATTCGTACACCTCGAGTGTACCACTTGCGTATCCATCAATATTTCAGATAAATTCAATGGGTGAAAGTTCTTGACATGAGAAGATATGAATAAGAAATGAGTTATTTCACATATCAGCCTGAAATACAAGAAAATGATGATACGTGGTAATTAATATATGAAAATATGAAATGATGATATTGTACATGAAATTTATTTGATGAGTATGTACATCCTTGATTCTAGACTTTTACACCTTGAGTGTACTAATCGTGACCTTATTTCGAGTAATATGGGTAAAGTTCTGATATGATATAATCCGAACTCAAAATGAACTATTATGAAATTATACTTGTAATATAAAGAGATGATTTATACATGTTAAATGAATACATGTTATGGAAAGCATATGTGCATGGAAACTTGATTGTCATTGAGCCCATATATGTTTGTGAAGTTATTATGGATTATATGACCTAACAAGGTCAATAAGGATATGTGTAGGGCTTGAGGGCAAAATGATTGAATATGCCTTACATAGTTACCTCAAAATAGAATGAATGGTAAGTTAAGTACCATGTTATACGAACTTACTAAGCATTTTATGCTTACTTAGTTTTATTTCCCTATTTTAGAGTAAACCGAAAGCTCGTTGGATTGGAAGCTTGGCGGAGATCACTCACACTATCCATCGGGCCATATTGGTACAGTATGGTAAATCAATTATGGTCGTAATGACATGTATAGGTTATATTGGCCATATTGGCATGTAAATGTAAATGATGCTTGTAATCTAGCAATTGGAATGGCTAGTAATGGTTTGTTTTGATATATTTGTAATGTTATACTATGGTAGCTACATATGTGTTAAGTAGTTGATCTATTATGTCTAACATATGGACTAAACTAAGGCAAGATTATGAATAGGTATGCATGTAATGGTATGCCATGTTGAATGATAGAATTTTTTTAATTTGAATGCTTGGAATGGTTGATATTGGATGTGTGCTTCAAGTGCAAGTCATGGATATGATTTTGGGTGAGAAATGAAGCTAGAAATGGCTTTATTTTGTCCACACGAGCGTGTGTCTAGACCATGTGTGACACATGGCCTAGTACATGGGCGTGTAGTTAGGCCGTGTGTCCCCTGCACCCTAAATTTTAAGAAATAGAATGCTCAGAATTGAGCACACGGGCATGTGTCTCAGCCGTTTGTGCTACACGGCCTAGAACATGGGCGTGTGTCTTGGTAATGTGAAACCTGCACCTAATTTTGAAATGAATTAATTAACCACGCGGCCTAGCACATGGGCGTGTGGCATGGCCATGTGAACAAGTCAGAGAGTTACACGAGGTCAAACACGACTTATAGCATGGGCATGTCCCAGGGTCATACAGGCGTGTGAGCCTTGCAACTTGGAAAATTTTTGAAATGTCACGAGATGTTCTTAGAGTTCCCAATTAAGTCCTGACTCGATTCTAACGCTCGTATTGGGCCTCAAGGGTCCAATTAAGGGACGTTTTGAATGATATCGGATAATAAAAAGTAATTATATAAATTATTTGTAAAATGTTTTGAAAGTTCCAGTAATGCTCCGAAACCCTGTTTTGACAACGGATACAGGTTAGGTGTGTTACAAGTTAATTCAATGAAACTTCAATGAAAAGATCATGTTTTTTTTCAAAGTATCGAATTATTTACTATTGAAGATTAACTTTTATCTAATTATATGTATATGTTTACGGCGTTGTAGTTAAATATAGGTTTACACCAAATATGGTTTTAAGAACTTCTAGTGGAGTTTATTTGTTTTTCATTTTCTTTGGAAATGTCTAACCTTATTTATCTTTAATTTCACAAAGGATTTACAACTCATATTTATTTGAACTGTATTTTTTTGAAGACCATGCCTTTACAAGTTTAAAAGAAAAAATTTAAGGCAATGATGCGACAATCTTGGGTTATCCTTAAGGATCAGGTTTGGGGCGTTACACTTCCTGGGCTAATTTTGATCCTCTGAGAGTCGTCCATGGCTAATTATGATATCTCCCACTAATGAAACTGGTTGGTTCCAATCTAACCAAATCAGGTTTGGTTCTCAACCATGTCTAAATCTTGTTTCCAGTTTTCCCTATTCTCCTAAAATAGGCCACCAGCTTGCGCTCTCTTTCAATTTAGGCCCTTATTCATTCCTCATTTTGGATTCACTGAAAATCGTGTGTTACAATAGAGGAGGCCACATGGGAACCAGAAGAAACGTTTCGCCAACAGTATCATCATTTGTTCAAATCAAGTAAATTTTGAGGAAAAAATTTCTTTGAGGGGAGAGTTGTCACGTCTCAAAATATAAGGGATTAATTGAAATAAATATCCAAGAAAATGAATAGGCTTGATAGTTAAGTAGTTAGTGCATTCCTTAGAGATCCTAGGTTCAAGCCACTCCTCTCCTATTTCTTTCCTTTTTATTTCCAGCAAACTAGGATGAAAACCATACTAAAACAAATATTATTGGGAGTAAAAACCTAACAAGAAATGGGCAGCAACCTAATGATTAAGTATTTATCATTTCCCCTACCTAAACTAGGTTCGTAACACCCAACTCTCTATTCCCTTTTATTTTTGACAATAAGGGAAAATTACCATGCAACCCATTTAAAGTTTGAAAACCCTAGGTATTTAGTCCCTTTTTCCCTAATTACACTAAGATTATGTTTCTTTTTCCATTCCAATTAGAATTTTTGCTCTCTTATCTCTATTTATTCTCCCTTTTTCTTTTTCATCTTTTTCTTTGCAAAATATTTTTCTTCATTAGTAAAATTTTTTTTGCATCCCGAATCAAAATCTATTCCCGATTCATGTCATTTTTAGTCGAATTTGTAATTGCCATTAGTAACATTCTTAACCTTTGCTAAAAATCAGTAAGTACGTCTTAATTTCGATGTTTGACCTCAATCTCAATGTTTGATCTCGAATCTCTATAAATTTTCTATCTAATGATAATATTTTGACCGGTTAAACAATCTTTTTTTGGTTTTTATCAAATATTTTGATAATCTTGATGAATCTTGAAATCAAATGTTAATTCGTGTGAATATGTCATTTGAAAAACCTGTTTTAGGTGCTTCGAGTTAAATTTGAGAGTAAGGGACGTCATTCAATTTTTCGGTGAAAGGTGTGTGTTCTCTTGCAAACAAATCAAGGCAAATCGTGCCTAGAATTATGGCTACACAATCTGCCGCATAGTTGTGTGGACCACACAATCCCTGACATACTCATGTGCCTTTGAAACCCTAGGCTAGTTCGAATCTCACACGGCCATGATCCTTTCACATGGTCATGTCTCCCTTGTAGCTTAATTTTTCTATTTCCACATGGTCCATAGCATTCCACACGACCTAGCCGCACGACCATCTGCCCTTTATTTTATAGTTTTGCCTAGAATTTTATAATTTGATCAGTTTAGTCCCTGATAATATGAGTTCTGGAATGCATGATTTAAATGATCGAATTATTATTGTATATACATGATATGAGAATAATATATCCCTTTTGCATCTGTAGTACTGATATATGTTCAGCATGCATTATGTTCCCGTTAAATTAAACACATGATAAGCATAGTATTTGCCACCGTATTGAATTGTTATAAGCATATTGATTGCTATCATATTGTTCTGTTAAAAGCATATTAAATGCCACCGTATTGATCTGTTTTGAAAATGCCTTATTTCATTGTATGGGGTGAGACGATATGTACAGAGAAAGCATTGGCAGTTTATCTAAAAAAAATTTGTGCATCCACAACCATCGACAATGTTTTCCTGTTAACTAGAAATATGATGTGCATACACAACCGACTGGCAACTACTACCTACAAACATGTTGTGCATCCACAACCAATGACAGATTTTATTTGCATTATTTTTTTGTGTACCCACAACCATAGACAGATTCCATTTGTGGTGTTTTTGTTGTGTATCCACAGCTATAGGCAAATTACATCTGTAGTGTCAACGATAATTAAAAGAGAAAATATGAACATTAAAATTTTAAAAATAAAGTCAACCTAATCATTATAAATCTAGTAAACTATATAAAAAGAATATTTAAAATCATGATAAAAAAATTGGTCTAATCCTAGCATTGGGCCCATTAATCAAAGGTGTTCATCCTATTCCCAAGATATGAGATTGGTTTGTAGCTGTAAACTGAAAAATATATAGACTTTTCCTATATAATTCGTCACCTTTTTACTTAAATTTGTTATTAAAACCAAGTAATTGCTTAATAAATTAATGAAATATATTAAATTGGGACATGGAAATTATTATCGAGGGAAATCCTGATTAGCCATGACGTACGTAGCACTAATAGGACCATGATTGGCCATTCCAATGGCTAGTCATTACCAAACATTTCCATACCACTTAATAACCATATCACAAGACCATAATGTTATACTTCAAAATATACGAGCCATTTTCGCATGGTTATACGAATACACATTACCAAAGGGTACTTAATTAACAACAAGGTTCAGCCCTATACATGCCATTTTCAAAATTTAACTAAAAGAGTACCAAAAAGTGGCTTAGATAGTGTGGATGACTTCGACTTTGACACTCCCAAGTCCGATAGCTGACGAACAAAATCTATAAAACAGAGAATTAAAGAAACAGAGTAAGCATTTAATGCTTAGTAAGTTTGAGTAATGAAATTATTTACGACCAAAGTATAGCGTTCATATGACTAAATGAATAATTGCATATATGCATGTTCTCAAAATCATACTTACTTCACGCTTCAACCATTATATTCATACACAGGGAATCAAACCTAGCTAGAGGCCGGAAGCTCGTTGATCAATTGAGTGAATACTATTTAAAAGGAATCGACTTTTCCGTTGCACATACGAACATACCTTATCGTTTGGATTTTATGAGCGTATTAATTGAAATTTTTACAGCAAGATCGCTTACTTCCAAACCCAAGTATCTTCGAGATTTAGCCGGATATAGCAACTCGCACAAATGCCTTCGGGTATTAGCCCGGATATTGTCACTAGCATAAATGCCTTCGGGACTTAGCCCGGATATGTCGCTAGCACAAATGCCTTCGGGACTTAGTCCGGATATAGTCACTAGCATAAATGCCTTCGGGACTTAGCCCAGATATAGCAACTCGCACAAATGCCTTCGGATCTTAGTCTGGTTATCATCCGAATAATCATGCACATATATCAACAAATCATAACACATCTATATTTCGTTTTCATTATTAGAACTCATACACAAGGCACTTATCAACCATTACCATTTACGGCTCAATAGCCACATACAAAGAGCGTGGTTTTGATTTGCTTTATAACATGATCTCTATACGCATTAGGATGCCCGTCATAAGTATAAACTAATTACCTCAATATATAATTCAAGTAGAATCATTATATCGCCGTTTATTTGTTATGCTTATGTTCCATGACCTAATCAAATCATAAAATAAGTTCCATTACTCGAAAACTTACCTCGGATGTTGTCGAACGACTTCAACGGCTATTCGATTACTTTTTCCTTTCCCTTATCCAACTTTGATCCTCTAAGCTCTTGAGCTAAATCAAACAATTTACTTCCCAATCAAACACAATCATACGGCATTCATATACATTTTAGAACCAATTCATTTGAATCAATTTGCTACTTATACATCAAAATTTCCAATACAAGTATTTAGCACCTATGCACTTAAACCGGATTTGCAAACACTCATAGACCATGTCCGAATAGCTTAATTAACACCAATCTATAGCCCCTTGAACAATGAATTAAACCCATTCGATTAGCAACAAAAACTAATATTTAACAACTATTGTTTTCTTTTATTTCAAACATGCAGCAGGCCAATTCCTCCACATATTATAGCACATTCAAATCAGCATTTACATGCTGGAACAATTTGTTTTCAAGCTGCAGTTTCCAGCAGTCATTTATGCACTTAATTGTCAAATTGTTACGTCACTACTAACAACTGAAACTTAGTAAGAATAACATAATATTTTAGCTATTAAACTCAATTTATCAACCCCTATAACCATAACTCACCTGCATGAAAACATTGGAATTTAAACATAAGAATTTACAAAGTTTCCTTTGAAAAACTCACTCCCAAGCTCATTCAATATGTCCTATTTTGGATAGCACAGGGCAGCAAAAATTATATCCCGCAAGAACACACTTAATAGTACTAAAATTTATTAGCTCATCACAACAAAAATCCATTCTTTTTAATCCTGTAATAACTCAATTAATTGGTCCCTAAACTGGACAGCATAATGCAACAAATGGGACTGTCCATACAACCCCAAATCGGCATGAAAATAGTTAGAATTTAGACTAATCATCCAAAGGATGTATGAACTTCCAAAGCAACATTGAACATACCTTAATCTAGAGAACCACCATAGCCGAATTTCTCCAAGCTCTTTCTCCTCTAGTTACGGCAATGAGGAGCAAAGGTGATACAACTTTTGTTTCTCCTCTCATTCACCACATGTTTTTATTATTCTTAATACATTATTTTATTTTGTAAACTAGTAATGCTAATAGAAAAATACATATTATCATCAATGACCCATACCATGGCAGGCCACTACTTATTATAAATGGAAATTTGACATGCAAGCCCATCATTTTTATAACATGCATTATTAGATCCTTATAGATTAACCTATCACATTTTAAAAGTGTCATACATAAGTCCTATTAACTAAATTCACATGCAATCGACTAAATCGAAGCTTAAAACTTTCACACATTCATATTCACATATTTTAGACAATAAATATCATATTCAAATACTTCGGTGACTCGGTTTAGCGGTCCCGAAACCACTTTCTGACTAGGGTCAATTTTGGGCTGTCACAAAAAGTGCAAAAGTTGAGTTCTACATACTAGAGGTGTCCAATTGTTATGAAATTTTAAATTGAGGGTCCTTAAATAGTAATTAGACCATTGGTTAATTTCTGGACAAAAACAAACATGAAATGGGTGTAATAAAATACTTTTTAAGTTAGGGGTATTTTGGTAAACTAATAATTAAAAGAATTAAAAAGGGAAATAAGCCAAATTAGCTATCATCTTCTTCATTCAACTATTTCTACCAGAAATAGCCATGGTTAAGGTTTGTTCAAACTCCCAAGCTCGATTGTAAGTGCTCCCTAGCCCCTTTTTTAAAGTTTTTTACATTTTTGAAATCTCGGTAACTTGGTTAAGCTTATTCTAGCAATAATTTAACCTAGGGTTTATATTTGGAAAAATACCCATAGGTGAAATGTGTTTATTTTTATGTTTTATGGTATAATATGAAGCTTTAAATTATGTTAAACAACATTTACTAAGCGATTTTACATAAAAACGAGTAAAACGACATAATCGGTAAAAATACCTAATATTCATAAGTACATGTTAGAGTGCGAATTTGATGTTGCTATAGAAGGGAAAAATGATCAGAATGTCATAAAACATAAGGAAATAGGATGAAGTTTAATTTACGAGCTTAGGGGCAAAAATGTAATTTTGACAAAGTTTAAGGGCAAAATTGTAATTTTGAAAAAATATGATTTTGGGTTAATTTGAATAATGTGAGTCCTAATTAGGCTATATTTGAAATGATAGAGCAAGGAAAAATCAAAATTCGGGCTAAAATCGAAAAATATCAAGTTGTGGACAAAATGGTAAAAATGGTCATTTTTGCAGACGAGGTAAATTCATATGATTTTTAATAATGCAATGTGTAATTTAATGTTATTGCCTTGATATTAAATGAGATGTAAGTTCATGTGTAAATGTAGTAACATAATTGTCATTTTAAGTAATTTAATGTTATTTATATGATATGATGATTATTATTATGAAATATTATGCTTTGTGGATTATTATTTAGTAACATGCAAATTATGTGAGCTATTTGATAAAGATGAAATGCTACCAAGTATCAGTTCCAACATTCCATGGAAGACAGCAAAGATGTGTGATTAAGGAAAATCACATTTGAACCTTGGGAATAGATTAGGATACAAGTGACATGTCACTAGGATATTTGAGTTCCGAACTCGTTGAGTTGAGTCTGAGTTCGTGAGATGTAACTAGGCATCCGAACTCGTTGAGTTGAATCTGAGTTCACTTATGGATGCGCACACCCGAGCTCGTTGAGTTGAGTCCGAGTTCACTTATGGGTGGGTTACATGGTAGCTTGGCTACACATATATTCCGCAGGCTATTGAGTTTGTCTAGCTGTGGGCATGGCACTTATGTGCATGCATTTCGTGTATCCGATTATTTTCCAAGTGTTCAACGGGTAATTTGGCGAAGTATTCATTGATGATCCCAATGAGATAAGCCGTTAGTGAGTATGTCTTTGAGTTATGTTACAAGTTGTATAGGTATGTATACTAAACTTATGTGTGATGCCTTGACATGTGATGATCTATGATGTATATAGTATTTGGTGAAAATTATGAAAATGACATGATTTGAAATAAGTCCTTGATACTTGATGACATTGAGATTATGGATTTATGCTTATGAAGCATAATTATGTGTTCTTACCATTATGAATGAAATGATATTGTATGGATTTGGTGAATAATAGTAATGAATGAGTAAATTTAGCCTTGGCAGCTTTGGGTTACTGCAGTGGTGCAACTTTGGAAATTCACCATAAATTTTTGGAATTGAATTAGGGGCTGAATAAAATATGAGGTTAAATCCAAATAAGTCTAGTTTCACATAGAAGAAACAGTATATGCAATCGAAATTTATATTATGGGATATTTAAATTTATGTGAGAAAGAGTCTGAATGAATTTGTAATCCCCTGTTTTGATGTGAGAAAATCATTAAAAATTGTATAAAGATAATTATGGGTTGTAATTTATATTATTAAAATATTAATGAGTCTATTCTCTAGAAAGATAGATGAGAGCATTATCTGAATTCTGTACTATGAGAAAAATAATTTTTAGTGAAGAGAGGTCAGAACTGTTGGACAGCAAAACAGGGGAAACTTTAATGAATAAAATGTACTAATTTGCTAAACAAAAAATTCTAGAAATTTTATGGGAGAAATTTATATGAGTCTAGTTTCAAGGAAAATTAACAAAACTTAATTTGGAGTTTTGTAGCTCTAGATATAAATGAATTAGTAACTGTAACTCGGTAAAATAGCTTAACCTGAACAAGAGTAAATTGTACAATTATGATATTTTACCTTAAAAAAAACATGTGGGTAATTGCTTATTAACTTCATGTGGACTTACTAAGTGTAAAGCTTACCCCTCCTCTCTACTTCTTCAGTTTTGGTGGGTCGGCTCGGGGTTGGAGATCGTCGGAGGCAAAATTACACTATTAAGCTATCATTTTTGGGAGAATTAATTAAATATTAGAAATATCAAGTGAGTGGCATGTATAGGAAGTTGGTTTGTGATATGTATTATTATTATGACTTTGACCATACGTATCGGCCTGCATTGAGTTATCGTATATGATCATGAGATGTGGTCCTTATCCATTATGGTTTGTAAGTTTAATTAATCATGCCATGTCCTATGTTTTGATGTGGTGATATAGTTAGCTTTGTTTGTTATGCATGATTGGTAATACATTAGGTAAGTTAAATGTAGGCCAGTGGATCATGAATTAAATGGAAATGAGTAATGTTGCCTTGAATATGGATGTTTAATGGACAAATTGGTAACTACATTATGATGGTATAAAATGAGAATATGATTTAGCATGTCTAGTTCTAGTTAATGTAAGAATGTATATTATACACCAGATGGTAAGCAAATATGTTTAAAGTGAATGACATGTTATTGCGTGATTATGGATGTGTAAGTGTTCATTTATGCCACGTTATATATCTTTAAATATGATTCTATGCATGTGTTCAAAAAGTTTTAAATTAAATGAAATTTTACGGCCCGGTTTTCGTCTATGTGTATGGTTAAGTCTGGTAATGCCTCGTACCCTGTTCCGGCCTTGGATACGGGTAAGGGGTGTTACAAAAGGTTAAAGTGAAAATGAAAATGTGATATTACATGATATGAACTTGATATCCAAATGGGCAATTGTTGAATTGAACATGAGCATGGTATTGAAATGTTGACATTATTATATATGTATATGATTGTATCATTCCTTAATTGAATAAACACTGAGTTTGGTTAAGTAAATTACTTGAATTGGCATGTTATGTACTTGTGATATCATATGATTTGATTATAAGTAAATACTCACATTGTTAATGTTTTGGTTTGCCATATTAGCCAAAATATGCAACTTGTGGTTGCTTATTGCATTTAATTCAAAGCTAAGGTAAGTTTTGTTTAATGCATATGAAATTACTAAGAATCGTATATGCTTACCCTGTTTATTTTCTTTTCCCTTGTAGATCATCACCTTGTAGAACGCGTCAAGCCGGATCTTTTGAAACTCACACTATCTTATCACTAAATTGGTAGATGTTTGATCATTTTGAACTAAGAGTTATGGCATGTATATAGGTGACTTGGTGTATATGGTAACATGGAAACATGCTTACTTGTGACAAGTTGTATTAACCATGTTAAATTGGTTTTTTTTTGTATCGCCTATGGTGTTATGCTAAAAATGTGAAATTCAATAAGTATATGAATGGAATATAGAATGGTATGAAATGAGATGGAAAAGGTGTATGAACATAGGTAAGTTGAAGTGTACTTATGAAATGTAGCTTAAATTTTTTTATAGTTAATGGTTATGCTAATGTTTACATGTTATAGATGTGTTTGCAAGCGGTCATAATGTATGAAAATGACATATTCCAAGATGATTTGGCATGAACAAGAATTGGCATATGAATGGTTATCTGATTAGTTTGGATTGGCATATGACTAGGTGTATTGTATCGGTATGTTTTGAATTAGGTTGAGTTCGTATTGAATTGGTTTGATTAGAAATGATTAAATGACTTATTTTAGTATGTTCTGGTGTGTTTTGATGCAATTGAGTTTGGTATTTGGTACACAAAATGATAGCTTTGGTTGGGAGCTTTGAAATACGTATCAAATGATTCAATTTTACCAAAAACAGAGTCCTCGTCCCGATGACCATTCTTCCTCACCGCAATTCTGGTCAAATGTAAGTGACGCGCGACATCGAGTGGTCTAACATCGTGACATGACAAACTGTTTGGCAACATCACGACGTGGAAGTGATTATGTCACGACTTCGGCTCTAAAATTTTGAAATTTTATAGTTTGGTCCTATTTCGTGTTTTGTTAACAAAATAGCTTTTGTAAGCTCTATTAAGACTTAGAATTGTCTGATTAACATGATTTGGATGTGGTTGGCATTAGTTTACATGTGTAAATGGTTGTATGCTATTTGATTGACTAAAGTTTCTCTAGAAACGACTATAGCATACTATAACTCGGACCCGACGATTGGGTCAAGTGAGGGGTGTTACATATACAACCAATTGTTGTTTGTAAAATTACCCCATCGAAGTGAACATATACGAAGAATTGGTTATTCATCTTCATTATAAATTTGTAAAATAAATTTAAAATAAAAAATATTAGTTCCTATTAAAACAATTCATATCATTTTAAAGCAACAAAAATACTTTTTATTAAACAATATAACTTGCATCTCATATTACTATTTGTGAATATAAAATAAAATAAAATTACATAAAACTAATTACAAACTAACCTGATAAACTCAAACTTGATTTTTGAAGTTTAAAATAAAATTAAATATATTGATATTCAATTTTGATTTCTATCATTTTGTTAAACAAAACTTTTTCTCTCTCTTTTTTTCTGTAATCCCAAGTTTTGCTAAACAGAATTTTTTTTTCTCTCTTTTTCTTTGTTAAACAAGCAAAAATCGTTTTTGGCCGGGGGAGAAGTAATATGTAAGAGTTGGCATCACTTGATAAATCTATTTGACTTCAATGACCCTCTATTTTTGTTCAATAGTTTTTTTTTATCAGTTGTTCTTTTTTAAAATCTTAAAGCAATATCATTGATGTGTCATGGGACATTAATAAAAAATATTTTTTTTCCATATTTTAAACCATCGTGCATACAACTAAAAATACGAATATTTTTAAAGAGTACATATTGACGTGGCCATTGGGTCAAGCCACACCAATAAACATGTTCCAGGGAGCAAACCTTATTGAGGTGACGTGAGAGTAGGTATGTATAGTATCCTTAAAAGCTCAGTGTCGGGGGCAATCTCAGTCTGAGATGAGATGTCATTGTAGCATCGGGAGAGACACAATGAAAGCGGTTCACGTGCTTTCGATATGGACCGGTCCCACTCCCACTCCGGCCAACACATTGGACGGAAGTTTACGGGTACCACACTTGATACGATCCATATCAGCCGTTAACTATTGGCGCCCGTGCAAAAGATTACGGTCTTAGCTGTTTCTGCCCACATTTTAAGACGAAAGAGGAAAAAATTGGTCGGTCCATAGTCCCTACTCAGTTCTTGCTCTGAATTTAATTTCATTTAAGCATGTTAATTGGACAGAAGATTTTGATGGTGGATCGGGTGGTTGTGAGTATACCATGATTTTAAGTTTTGTTATTGATGATTGGGTTGGTATTTAATATATTCGCCCTATAAATTTGTAGATTTAGATATTCACAAATTTTCAACTTATTTTTTTGGATTTAAGCAATATTTGCCTTCAGATATGTATATTAATCTTTAGATATTTATTATTTAAATATTTTCACTTCTACGGATAATGAAATAATGGAATAGGAATCGAATATTCAAATCCATTATTCGCTTTACTAAGTGGATATCCAAAATATGAAAGTTTTGAAGCAAATTTACATATTTATATTTAAATTTGAAAATTTGCAAAAATTACCCAAAAGAGTTCTTATGGTAACTAGCCTTACAAACTAATGGTTGAAATTTTGGATAATTATGGGAATAGTAATACTCATGAATCTCAATAAGAAACAATATACAACAATAAATTCACAAAAAAAAAACATTTTATGTCTCTTATTTAAAAATTTAAGTGGTCAACAAGCTATTGGTTTAATGATAAATAATTTTTTGGTAAATTATAGAATTAGTCACCCAATTATTCATATATTTTTATTTTGTACATTCAATTATGAAAGTTTTCAATTAAGTCACTAACGTTTTAGATTATTTTTCTTTTGGTCACTTTTCATTAAATAATTATCAAAAGTGATGATGTGATTTTTTTTAATTGATATAATAACACATTTAATCCTTAATACTTATACATTCTAAATAATTCAATAAAATTTAACTTTCTACATTTACGAATTCTATCAATTTGATTTAGTCCTCTACATTTACATTCTAAATAATTTAATAAATTTAACCCTCTATATTTACACATTTAGTCTCTCTCCCCCTTTTTCACTTTCTAGATATACTTTTTTGGAGTTCCAAACATAACACATAAAAGCTTGAGAAGATGGGGAAACTTTTCTAGAGCTCCAAACAGAGCAATAAAAGCTTGAGAAGATGGAGAGAGAGGGGGAGGGAGGGATGATGGGGAGAGGGACTAAATATGCCTAGAAAAATATGTGTAAGTATTGAATACTGAATATGTTAAGTTAGAAAAAGATCACATCATCACTTCGGTTAACCATTTAACCAAGATTGACCAAAACAGAAACAATCTAAAACATAAGTGACCAAAATAGAAATGATCTAAAATGTTAGTGACTAAATTGAAAATTTTCATAGTTGTGTTACCAAAACAGAATCACGTATAGTTGGGTGACTAATTCTATAGTTTAACCATAACTTTTATGTATTTAAATATATCGGTATTATATTAAGAGTTACCAAAAAAAAGAAAAATAAAAAAGTTGATTTGAATCAAGGTGTTTAGAGAATTTATGTAACAAATTAAAATATTTTTGTTACCTAAATCAAACCAAAATTTATTTTTATTTAATTTACAATTAATTTTAATTTTTATGCAGTAAAAAATAATATGTTATATTCAAACTAGTGAAAACAATTTAAATATTTAAAAAAACTATACAAGAATTATTGGTTAATTTTTATTTGCTTGAAGAATTATTATTTTTTAAATATTTATGAATTTTTTTTAAAAAAAATCAGATAATGTCCAAAACACATAACAAAACTTATTTTGTGAAAATAATTTCTAAAAACTTAAAAATTAAAATTAATGTGAAAAATTAAAAATCCAACCCAATTAAATCAAATTATTTCTCAACTTAGAATTTTTAAACTTATTTGAGTACTAAAAATAATAGAATTAACTTAATTGTTGTCTCTGGATCTTAATCACCAAAAAAAAATACAAAAGAATGGAATTAGATCCTATTCTGAAAAGAAACCAAAGTATTAAGATTGTTTAAGAACTTTAAATGTTACTTTAGAAGGCTGATAATTAAAATTATGATGGCTGTTGATAGTAGGAAGCTTGGTTGAAGGAAGCATTGGGTCTCTCACCAAAAAATTAAAGTCACTATTTGCCATCTTTGAATATAATATGTATGGATTTATATTTCTTCTATTCTCTATATTTTTATTCCATTGTAGAATTATTCATCAGTCGAGTCAGGCCGAAAAAAAAATTTATGTTTGGTTCAAAAAATAGGTTTAAATTTTTATCCAAGTTCGACCCGGATAAAAATGTTAAAACTCGAGCTTGACTTAATCCGCCCGTATTAAATTTTACATATAAAAATACATTTAATAAAATGTAATACATCAAATACACTAAAAACATTAAAATAAATGTTTCCCAACAAATAAAAAAAGGTAAAAAAATACTTAAATAACACTAAAATAAGTGCAGCTTAGCAAAGCAAATATCTCTAAAATAGTAGCAAAATTAATAATAAAACCAGAGTTATACAATATCTAAACAATAATAATAAAATAGTAACAATATAATAGCGAGGGAAAGGATTCTATGAAACAGGGACGCAACATCATCTGTATCCATTTTCTAATAGTTTTATCCCACATCAGAATTTTCATCATGAATTTCAGTATTTTCATCCTGAAAAAAGTCAAATCCAAATTAAAATCCTGAAATTCAGGATAAAATTATTAATATGACATAAAACTATTGGAAATGAATAATATCCCTATTACATGCAATCCTTTCTCATCATAGTGAAATAATAGCAAACCAATGAAAAAATAGTGGCAAAACAACTTTTTTTGCAAATTCAAGCCAGGCCAAAAAAACTTACTCGAGGCCCAGTCCATTTAGAAAATGGGCTTTGTTTTTTGTTTAAGCTCATTTTTTGGGCTTATATTTTTTTCTCAAACTCTACTACTTTTCAGAAAAATCTTCAGGCCAAACCAGGTGGCCCAACCCATGGACAAGTCTATTCTATTGGTAATGAATAGAATTTTGTATTATTAATGCATTAAATATTAATCTTATATGTAAATGTATACTCGTGAAATTTAAAGGGAAATCATCCTTTTAAAGTTATATATATGGATAATGTTAATTTAAATAATTGAACTGATGGTGGAATTGATCAAACCATTAATTCAATTGTGAGTTTAACCGTAAAAAATTAATTATTTAAAAATTTATAATTTTGTTTAAAAAATATAAAATTCATTCAATCAGTTTAACTATCGATTCTTTATTTCGATTATTTACTAATTTTGAAGGGTTCATTTATAGGTTAGTTCAATTCCTATATTTAAATTAATATTATACTAATCAGTTTAGTCCAACCAATCTAACTGTTCAACTTAATTCGATTCAAACAACATATGGCATATGGAGCTAATCAGATCTTCATTACTACAAGGCCTACCTTAAGTGGCTATATTTAATCACTCCAGCCACATCTCTCGTTCATCAAATGTTGAAAGTACACATTGATCATTGTCTAATTGCCGGTGCTAACATTTAAAGTGATTGTATATATACACACACACGTACTAGTGCACTGAAACCAGTCCAATAGTCCAGTTTTCATCACTTTTCTACATCGCTGTTTTTCCTTCCCAAAGGGAAACAAAAAAGAGTTATAGCTTGTGTCCTGGAAATGGGTGTCAATGACCAAACCAGAAAACCGTAAGAGACCCCGTTGTTGGTTCACCCTGTGATCTAAAGCCCTCATTTTCAGCAACCTTGAATCCTGTTGCTGATGTTAACATATGTTTATTTTTTTATTTTTTACTTTAATTTTTTGCTTCCTTTCACAAGGTTTTGGGTGGAAGCAAAGCAACTTGATTGGTTAACTGAACTTTCTGTGCATGATATTGCATGTGATCTAGCCACTTTTGATCGTCCTTCAATGTCCATCCACATGATTCATCATTGTTAGGTTGATGGATTCAATTCATGTTTTGTGTGTGAAATTATCTTTTAATCCCTATGTACTTTAATTTAGCACAATTAGGTCTATATACATAATTGGGCTAAAATCTTACACTCCCTTCCAAAAAGGTTATTCAATATTGTTGAGGATGGATTAACTCCTTTTGGAGAAGTATTCGAACCGTCGTCGGGGATGCCAATGTGATCTCTCAACAATAGAAAGTATTGTCCCCAGGAGTTGTTGAGAGATTGGATCAACCTCTTTGAAGACGACACTTCAAAGATTTCTCCCAGATGAGCGATCATCTCTCAACAATTATATGATTGTAACTTCAATTGAATAATTATTTTTACCATTTTTTATTAGTTTTAAAAATTCCAGCTCAAATTTATTATTTAGATTAGATCATAACATTAACAATATTATAATTATACCAAATAATAATTTTCATTAATTAAACAGGAATTAGTTATGGAGTAGGGGAGTTATTAATTATTATTGTTGCTGCTTAATTATTCCTTTGAGTTGCAATTTCTTTTATATATACGCTATTGTATGAATTTTCTAAAAGCTATATCAAATTTGTTATGATTTTTTGTTCGAAATTCCATCGGAATAAAGTCTCTAAAGGAATTGTCTCATTTGTCTCTGTCCATGTTGCATGTATTTTTTTTCCATTTTTTATGCATTTACAATCACAACTGCTAGACACTGCTTTATGTTGCTTCATCTCACTTTTTGTTAATAACTATTTTTTAATTTAATTTTATAAATATATATTTATAGCTTATTTATCAACATCATTTTGATATATATATATATATATTAGTATATGTAAAGTATAAATTTATAAAGTATACATAAGATATTAACATATCTAAGATTTTAGTATAAATAATTAAAAATGATACATAAAATATTGTAAAAGGATAAAATAATAACTTTAAAATAATGAAAAGGCAAAGCATGTATTTACTACGATTGTTCGTTACGTACATTAAGGATATTAAGTTTAGTTTTATTATTTTCCTTTACTTTTCAAAGATATTAGGCATGTCGATATTAAATTCTAAGAGAATTTTGAAAAATATATAATATTTTTGTAAAAAAAAAACTCTAAATCTTAATACCGTTTCAATCTAGTAACAAAACATTGTGACATAAAAGTTTTGGCTCAATATGTAACAACCCTATCCTATTCCTGATTATTAAAAAAATCTTAAGCAATAGATAACGGCCCATCCTTTTTGTCTCTTGTTGATCGTGTAGGTCATATAAAGCCCTTTTTTTTTCAACTTCAAAGTTTATACAGATTTGGACTTGATGGGGTTTAGCTTTGTATTAGTCGCGTGGTCCAAAAAGAACTGGAAAGAGAAAAGAAAAGCACAATTTTGTTTTAATCAAAATAATAATTTGGCTTGAAATTGGCTTAAATATCAAATCATGTCAAATAAAAAAATTGGTATTCGATTTGCTATCTACGGCAAAAATTTTCAGGTATAGAAATTTTTTTCTTTTGTTTTTGATATTTTAATTTTAGGCTTTCAAATTTAGTAAAATGTTAAATTATTTTTAAAATAAGTAAAATTTGAATTTTCAAGCAAATTAAACGCATAACACATGGTAGGTAATTGTTTCAATCTACTCATTAACAAGATTAGTCACTACAAATAAGATAGCAGAGTTGTAACACCCCAAAAATTTAAGAATTTAATTGTGAAATTCTATAGTAATTAATTTCTGTAGCTATGGTTCTGTGTTTTGCGATTGAGTTTATGGTCTGGAGTATAAATTGCGCCATTAAAAGTTTTATTCTTTTAGAACAATCCCTATCCATACGGTATATGGGTAAAGGTAGTCCTATAAGAATCTATGACAAGAATGAGACTGTTGGTTCACTAGTTAGGCATCTGTTTATAATCTGTTTGGTCCTGAGTTCAAATCCCACTGTATGTGTTAAGAAAATTTTTGCTAGTTGTCGGAGGTATGTTAGTGGTTAAGACAAAATTTATTAAAATTTGGTTAACATTTGTATCTTTTCTTCTTCTTTATTTTTTTATTTTTCCCTTTTTCTTTCTTTGTGTTATTTCTTTGAATTCTTCTCATCGAATGTGTTCAACACGTGATTATTAGAAATTAGTGAGATCTTTACGTTACTGAAAGACTTCTGTATAAGTTCTATTGGAATTCTTCGACTTCTGCGAGGTTTGGTTAGATTTCTGTTACGGTGTTAAATTGGGAATTATTGCATTGCTTTACTTAAACTCTCTGTTAACTAGCCATTGTGTTTCCTTAGGCATGAGTACAAAGAGAAGCGACCCTTTGCAAGTTGTACCGACTTAGCTCAGTAAAATCGTCTGTAAGCGTTAGTCATTGACGTTCTCTCGTGTCAATTTATTCGACATAATTGACTGTGAATTTAATATTGTGCTAACTAGTTGTTTAGACAAATGATTGATTGTTGAATGGTTAATTAGGTTCTGAGTAGTCTCCGTATTGTTCTTCCATAAAACGAAACCAGGTGCATATGAAAAACCTCAATTCTTGCAAGTTTCAGTTGCCAAAAAATAGTAGCTGTCGACGCCACACGACCTGCTCATAAGTCTGTGTGATTGGTCGTGTAACTCACCGTTCATTTATTTGGGGTCATATGGGCAAGGATACGGGCGTGTGTCTAAGCCGTGTGTGGCCATGTTAGTGCAGAGTTTGCACAAGCAACGGACACGGGCGTGTGTCTGGGCAGTGTAACTCACTGTTTGTGGCATAAAACCACACAGCTAGGGGCACGGGCATGTGCCTAGGCCGTGTAACTCACTGTTTGTGGTATAAAACCACACGGTCAGGGACACGGGCGTATGTCCAGGCTGTGTAACTCACTGTTTAATTTTTCGAGACCACATAGGCAAGACACATGGGTATGTGCCCGGCTGTGTGTAATGGTATTAGGGCCCGAAAACGGTTTTGAGGCTGAGAATGTTGTTTAACACTTTCACTGAGTTCCTCAACGTATGAATGGCTGAATTGATTGTATGAAAGCTGTCTGATCTTCTGAGATTGATGTGTGAATAACATAGTTGTATGTATACCATGATACATATTCTGAAGTGAAACTGTCTTATCTATTTGCAAAATAACATAGAATGACTGAATTCTATATGGGTACTTGTGTTTTGCATTTGCATGGGTTGAGATATTGTTAAGAAAGAAGAAATTAGTTCTGAAATCGTGGCTACGCCACGATGAGTATAAATCTGATTCTGGCACTTGATGCATACTAAATTAGTAGCTAAGCTACGTTTCTGTAAAAGTGTCAACGAAAACTTTAAGGTGTGTAGGGTTGGTTGGGCATCGAATGTCCTTAATGGTGTGTTGGGATAGTCGAAGTCGGTGTGTAGTGGGCAAGGATAAGAATATTGCATCTGAATCTGGTCAGTATCATATATGAACTAAAATTGCATATATATATTTATGTAACTGGTCTACTCTGAATCTGAATTGAATTTTACTTCTGTATTGAACTGAAATTGCATATATATAATGGGTTCGCGCGATAATCATGGACCTAGTATGCTGGGGCGTCGAGGACACCGAGGAGAAGCTCGAGTAGAGTAATCTTTTATGGGTAGTATGCCTAATTTGGAGACCAGCGAGACTGTTGGTACTCTCACTACTGAGACGGAGTCCCAGACTCCGACGGCTGGGGATGACGCACTGTCCCAAGCCATGATTCGAGCATTGTAGAAGGTCGCAGGGACTTATTTAGGATCGAGATACTGAGGGTCGGTTACTGAATGACTCCGGTCAAATAAGGCTGAATTATTCAAAGGCATCATAGGATTTGCTCCTACTGTTACGGAATATTGGCTCGAGGCTACCGAGCGTATTATGACAGATCTTGACTATACTCTCACTTAGAAATTGAGGGGTTGTGTCCCTACTCCGAGATGAAGCTTATCAGTGGTGGCTAACCGTTGAGCAAGGTGCTCAATCTGAACAAGTGAACTGGGACTATTTCAAGAATACCTTCCAAGGTAAGTATGTGAGGGTGAATTATGTTGAGGCTCGCCGACATGAGTTTATGAGCCTAGTTTAGGGTGACAAATCTGTGGCTAAATATGAAATCGAGTTTCTGCGTCTGACTAAGTATGCACAGACTTTGGTATCATCTAACTACGACAAGTGCGTGAGGTTCGAGGAAGGACTGAGATATGATTTGCAAGTTTTGATAGCTCCTCAAGGGAGAGGGTTTTTGCGACCTTAGTTGACAAGCAAAAATAATGGAAGAAGTGAAGCGCACTGAGCGCAAGCAGTGTGATCATGAGAAAGATCAGAATAAGATTAAGAGGGATTCGAGTCCTATTGGTTCTAGTCAGCATCCTAAGAGGCGTGTGAGATTTGATAGGCCCCCGAAGGCCGAGGCACCAACTATAGTGACTGAAATTCAACTGTGCAGTGATTGTGGAAAGTACCATCCAGGCCAGTGCTGGAAGAAATTAAGAGTGTGCCTCTATTAGGGTCGATGGAGCATCGAGTTAGAGAGTTTTCTGTGATTAGTCCTTTGGGTCAGTCAATTCAAGTTGATAGAGTATACAGACGGGTACCCCTAGAGCTCTAGGGTATGGTATTCCCAACTGATTTAATGGAATTTCCCTTTAATGAGTTTAATTTGATTTTGGGAATAGATTGGCTTGTTAAGTATCGAGTCAGTCTAGATTGTGCAACCAAGAGAGTTACTTTGAGATCGAATGAGAATAACGAGGTAATTATGGCTGGAGAGTGTCGAGATTACCTCTCTAATGTAATCTCCGCTTTTGTAGTAGACAAGTTAGTCCGAAAGGAGTGAGAGGCATACATTACTTACATATCTGATTCTGTTCTCGCGAAACTTTAGGTGGGAGAAATTTCTTGAAGTACCTCCAGATAAAGAGGTGCAGTTTGGAATTGATCTGTTACCAGATACTGCACTAGTGTCTATTGGCCCTACTATATGGCACCGAAAGAGCTGACTGAGTTAAAAACATAGCTTCAGGAACTCCTTGATAGAGGATTTATTTGATTGAATGCGTCTCCATGGAGGCCATCGATGTTGTTTGTTAAGAAGAATGACGGGTCGATGAGAATGTGCATTGATTAAAGACAATTGAACAAGTTTACAATAAAAAATAAGTATCCGTTACCAAGGATTAACGACTTGTTCGACCAATTTCGAGGAGCGCCTGTATTTTCTAAAATTGATCTACCCTCTGGTTAACATCAGCTCAAGGTCAAAGAGATTGATGTGTATAAAACTGCCTTCAGGACTCGTTACGAACATTACGAGTTCCTGGTAATACCTTTCAGTCTAAAGAATATCCCAGCGAAATTTATGGATTTAATGAATTGAGCGTTCCAATCGTACATGGATAAATTTGTAGTGGTTTTTATCGACGATATCTTGATCTACTCTAAAATTGAAATTGAGCATGATGATCATCTCTGCATTGTACTTTAGATACTCCGAGAAAAATAGTTGTATGTCAAGTTTAGTAAGTACAAGTTTTGGTTGCAAGAGGTCACTTTTCTGAGTCACATGGTGACGATGCAAGGGATTCGAGTTGATCACAAGAAAATAGAAGCTATTGTTGAGTGAAAGCAGTCGAAAAATGAATCTAAGTTTCGTAGCTTCTTGGGTTTAGCTAGTTACTACCGAAGGTTTGTTGAAGGATTTTCTCTGATTGCGTCACCCTTGACGAAGCTACCGGGTAAGAGTGCTCCATTCATGTGGTCTGAGGCACAACAGTCTAGTTTTGATAAACTCAAGTCTATTTCGACACAAGCTCCTGTCTTAGTTCAATTGGAATCGGGTCAAGAGTTTCTGGTATATAGTGATGTTTCACATATCGGGTGTGTGCTTATGCAAGACGATACGGTGGTCACTTATGCAATGCGACAACTTAAGACACACGAGGGTAACCATCCTACGCACGATCTTAAGCTAGCTGCGATTGTGTTTCCTCTAAAAATCTAGAAACACTATCTGTATTATGAAAGGTGTATTATTTACGTCAATCACAAAAGCCTCAAATATTTATTAACCCAAAAAGAATTAAATCTTCGGTAGCACCGATAGGTTTAGTTACTTAAAAATTATGATTGCACGATAGAGTACCATCCAGGTAAAGCTAATATGGTGTCTGATACCCTAAGCCGTAGAGCGATGACTGATCTGAGAGCAATGTTAGCTCGTTTGAGTTTGGTTGAATATGAAGGGTTGTTGGTTGAATTACAGGTAAAACCAATTTGATTGGAGCAGATTCAAGCTAAACAATTGAGCAATGAGTCCTTAGTGCAGCGATTGCGACATGTTGGTTCAAACAAGAATTCTGATTTTTTCTTGAATAGCAATAATGTGTTATGCTTCAAAGGTCGGATTTGTGTACCTAATGATAAGGAATTAAGGCATTTGATCCTATAGGAGGCGCATAATAGTCCCTATGCTATGCATTCTGGTGGGAATAAAATGTACCGGGATCTCTAAGATCTTTATTGATAGCCCGGATTGAAGCAGGAGGTAGTTACTTTTGTTTCTCACTGTCTGACGTGTCAAAAAGTTATGGTCAAACATTAGTTGCCCTCCGGACTGCTTCAGCCAGCACAGTGGAAATGAGTACGGGTAACAATGGAATTTGTGACGGGGTTGCCTTTAACCCCCACTAAGAAAGATTCAGTTTGGGTCATCGTTGATCGATTGACCAAATCAGCCCATTTCATTCTTATCCGAATAGATTAATCCTTACAAAAGTTAGCTAAACTGTATATTGTCGAAATTATGAGACCACGAAATTCCGGTCTCGACCATCTCTTACGTCTCAATTCTGGAAGAAACTCTATGAGGCCTTAGGTGCCCGACTTAATTTCAGCACTGTGTATCACCCTAAATTGATGGACAGTCGGAGCAGGTTATTCAGATCCTAGAGGATATGCTTCGGGGCTATGTGATAGACTTCAAGGGTAGTTGAAAGGAGTACCTATCGTTGGTGGAGTTTGCATACAATAACACCTTTCAGTCTAGTATTCAGATGGAACCCTACGAGGCTTTATATTGTCGTAAGTGTCGTACTCCGTTATGTTGGATTGAATTAAGTGAATGCCTGATATTGGGTCTTGAGCTGGTTTTTGAACTAAGAGTACTGTGAAAGTGATTCATGATCGCCTAAAAGCAGCCTCTGATCGACAGAAGTCTTATACAGATTTAAAAAGAAAGGATATTGAGTTTTCAGTAGGTGATCAAATGTTTCTAAAGGTATCACATTGGAAAAAAGGTCTTTCGATTTGGACGTAATGGCAAGCTAAGCTCGAGGTTTATTGGGCCTTATCGTATCTTAAGGCGTGTCAGACTCGTCGCATACTAGTTAGAATTACTGCCAGAGCTGGATTAGATTCACGATGTGTAACACCCCTAACCCATATCCGTCACCAGAATAGGGTTACGAGGCATTACCGGACTTATACACTAGCATTTATACAAAACTGAGTCATAAATTTACATTCCAAATCAATTCTTTTCAAATTTCACCATAAAGTCCCTAATATGGGCCTACGAGGACCAATACATGCTTTGGAAGTGATTTGGGATTAAACTAGGAACTTTGGAAATTTTTCCTTGAAGATAGGGGCACACGTCCGTATGGCCTGGGACATGGTTGTGTGGCTAGCCCGTGGGGATCCCATGGCCGTGTGGCCAGCCCGTGTGGAATTTTGACTTGCAATTTTTTAAGTATCAAAGGGGCACATGGCCTGGGCACACGTCCATGTGGCTAGGCCTTGTGGTAAACTAATTTTTCACCATTTTTAAGCCATTTTCACATGATTTTGATACATGACCATGCTTGAAACCCGTGCCCTTCACACGACCAATACACATGGCCGTGTCCTTTGCCCGTGTACTATCCTGACTTCATTTTTAAGGATGCAGAGGACACACGATCATTTCACACGCCCGTGGGCTGTCCGTGTGTCACACACGGTCTAGACACACGCCCATGTGTCTTACCCGTGTGGACGAAATAAGGCCATTTCCTGGCTCTATTTCTCACCCAAACTTAATCATTTTCCTGCATAAAAACTTACATACATATACTAGCCAATTTAACCAATTTCCATCATTTAATCTAACATTTCCAACGCTTAACTATACCTTGAAGCTTACCTTTACAGTGGTTTGTAAATCATGTTTTATGAAAGGTGATTTGTATCTAGTTGAACATGAACAAACCATATTACCTCAAAATACATATTACTAGCCATTCCAATGGCTAGTTTGTAAACAAACATGTTACTTCATCATTTGGCCTCATTAGCCTATACATGCCATTATATCAAAATGAGTTTATCGTTTATACCAAAATCAAGGAGTTGATAGTGTGATGATAGCTCTGACCCAATCCAACCTTCACGAGCTTCGAGCACTATAAAACAGGGAAAAATAAACCTAGTAAGCATTATATACTTAGTAAGTTCATATAAAAAACTACACTTACCATTCATATATAACAAGTAAATCATACATAAGGCAATTTATCCATCAATTTGGTAGACTAGCAAATATGGCCTATACACAACCATTCAACCAAATTGGTTAGTACCAAAACATTATTATACATGGATGAGCTCATCATGTCATTTCTTCTTATTTCACTTGTTAATACATTTCCACTGAATCTTTGAATTTTTGATGGACCTTTACTTTTCTAGTTGTACACCTGAGGTGCACATTCCCTTTTCAAGTGATACACACGAATTGAACATACCCTTTTCAATTTGTACATACAAAGTGTAGATAACCTTTTCAAGTGTACACATATAGTGTACTTTTCCTTTTTAAGCGGTATACACAAAATATACCTTTCCTTTTCAATACCACCTTTTCAGGTCACTTCCCTTTTCATGATGAGATCAAAGGATTATCCTTTCGGAACAACCTTTACTGCGACATATGCAGGATCTCATATACACAGTAATCAACTGTCCAATCGGAAATCAATATTCAAACGGATTCATGTAATATTTCATCATTTACATGTAAATCACAAATCAACATTGGTTTATTACATGTACATACCAATTACAAAACATGATACACATGATTCAACAATCAATTCAACACATTTACATGCTTAATTTAGTTATACGAACTTACCTCAACAATTGATCGAATCTACTAATCTGAGACTTTTTCTTTCCCTCAATCTTTTTCTTTGTTCAACACTTTCGGATCTATATAAATAAATTTAATCATCAATTCTCTGATTTTTACATTCAATTAAGCCCATTTCACATTTTAGGCAAAAGTACCATTTTACCCCTAAACTTTTAATTAATTCCAATTTCGTCCCTAGGCTCGGAAATTGAAATTCATGCAATTTACTCCTTATTCCAAGCTTATTAAAAATTCCAATATAACTTTTACAACACATGTATTTCATAAATTTTAAAATTTTTCCAAGAATTTCACTACTTTGCAATTTAGTCCCTACACATATTTTCATTAAAAATCACTTTGTAAAAGTGGTTTATCTATCAATAATCTTTCATTTTCTATCAAAAACTTTCAATTTACAGCATATTCATCCATCGGTACTTTTCTAAGCTTTGGTTTTCTTTTAATTTAATCACTCAAATAAAGAAATTAAGCTTTCCCGATCTCAAAAATATAAAAATTACTAAAAACGGGACATAGAACTTAACGATTCAAGCTTGAAAAGTTTTCTTTCTCTCTCCTAGGGTTTCCATGTATTTTATGAAGAAGAAGATGATATAAAATGAGTTTTAATTCTATTTAATCATTTATCATACTTTATTTAATTCATTTTCCAATTTAATCCTTAACCTTTTTCAAATTTCCATGGATGACTCATTAAAAATATCTACATATTTTCATCAATGGTCTAATTGCCATATAAGGACTTCTCACTTTGAATTCCCTAGCTATATAATCCCTATAGCTATTAGTATGCAATTTTAAAATTTTATTCAATTCAGTCCTTTTTGCAATTAGACACACAATTGATAAAATTTTTCTATAAAAATTTTCATGCAATATTCCTATTATAATACCTATCATTTTATGAAATTTAAATAATTTCATTTTTCGGACTAGGATTGTGGCCCCGAAACCACTATTCTGATTTCACTGAAATTGGGCTGTTACAACTCTCCCCCTTTAAGGATTTTCGTCCTCGAAAATCTTACCAGTAAAGAAATTCGGGTATTGCCTTTTCATGATATCTTCAGGTTCCCAAGTAGCTTCTTCAATTCCATGTTTCTGCCAAAGAACCTTTACCAATGCTATCTTTTTATTTCTCAACACTTTTGTTTCCCGTGCTAAGATCTTAATTGGTTCTTCACTATATGTCTTATCGGGATGAATTTCCACTTTTGTTAGAGAGATAACATGTGATGGATCTGATTGATACCGTCTTAACATTAACACATGAAAAACATTGTGAATTCTTTCAAGGTCTAGCTGTAATGCTAACCGATAAGCTACCAGTCCAATTCTTTCAATGACCTCATATGGTCCAATAAACCAAGGACTTAATTTTCCTTTACGGCCAAATCGGAGAACTTTCTTCCAAGGTGACACTTTCAAGAATACCTTATCACCAATCTCAAACTCAATTTCTTTTCTTTTAAGATCAGCATAAGACTTTTGTCTGTCTGAAGCTACTTTCAAGCTGTCTTGTATCACCTTTACTTTTTCCTCAGTTTCTCGAATTAGATCAACCCCATGAATCTTCTTTTCACTGAGCTCTATCCAGTACAATGGTGTTTTACATTTTTGACCATATAAAACTTCATATGGTGCCATTTTAATATTGGATTGGTTGCTATTATTATAGGCAAATTCAATCAGAGGCAAGTACCTTTTCCAGTTACCTTCAAATTCAAGCACACAACATCGTAACATATCTTATAAAATCTGGATCACTCGTTCTGATTGACCATCAGTTTGAGGGTGGAATGCAGTACTAAAATACAATTGGGTACCCAATGCTTCTTGTAACTTATGCCAAAATTAGGATGTAAATCGAGGATCTCTATCAGAAATAATAGAAACCAGTACACCATGCAATCTAACAATTTCAGAGACATACAATTCAGCTAATTTATCCAATGAATAGTCCATACGTACTAGTATGAAATGTGCCGACTTTGTTAACCGGTCAACAACTACCCAAATGACATCTTTCTTTCTTAGTGACATAGGCAATCCCATTACAAAATCTATGGTAATCTTTTCCCATTTCCACTCCTGTATATTGATTGGCTGTAATAACCCTGAAGGCACTTGATGCTCAGCTTTCACTTGTTGACATATTAAACATTTGGTTACGAATTTAGAAATATCTCTTTTCATTCCCGGCCACCAATACATCTTTTTCAAATCATTATAAATTTTATTACTACATGGATGAACTGACATTGTACCATTATGAGCTTCATAAAAAATCTTTTGTACCAGTTCTAAGTTCTTCGGAACACATATTCTGTTTTTAAACAACAAGCAATCATTAGGCCCAATTTGAAACTCTGAATCAGAATTCTTTCGACATTGCTCCCGTTTAACTTGCAACTCATTGTCACTCTTCTGTACTTCATAGATTTGTTGTATAAATGTCGGTCTAGCTTTCAATTCAGCTACAACTGAACCATCATCTGACAAAGATAACCGAGTGTTCATTGCTCTTAAAGTAAACAAAGATTTCCTGCTCAGTGCATCCGCCACAACATTGGCCTTTCCCGGATGATAGTCAATAATCAAATCATAATCCTTTATTAACTCGAGCCATCTGCGTTGCCTCAAATTCAAGTCCTTCTATGTCATTAAATATTTCAGACTTTTATGGTCAGTGTAAATATGACATTTTTCACTATAAAAATAATGCCACCATATTTTCAATGCGAACACTATGGTTGCCAGTTCAAGATCATGTATCGGGTAATTTCTTTCATGTGGTTAAAGTTGTCTTGAAGCAGAGGCAATCACTTTACCTTCTTGCATCAAAACAAAACCTAAACCATTTAAAGATGCATTACTGTAAATTACAAATTCCTTACTCGATTCAGGTTGTACCAATACAGGTGCTTCAGTCAACAAAGTCTTCAGTCTATCAAAACTCGACTGACATTTATCATTCCACTCAAATTTTACATCTTTCTGCAACAAACGAGTTATTGGAGTAGCAATCATTGAAAATCCTTTAACAAACCTCTGATAATATCTGGCTAAGCCCAGAAAACTTCTGACCTCTGACACGTTCTTTGGCGAACTCCAATTAATAATTGCTGAAATTTTGCTTGGGTCAACCCTGATGCCTTCAATAGAAACAATGTGACCAAGAAAGCTAACTTCTCGTAGCCAAAATTCACATTTACTAAACTTGGCATACAATTGGTTTTCTCGTAAAGTTTTCAACACAATCCTCAAATGTTCAGCATGTTCATCTTCACTTCGAGAATAAACTAAAATATCATCTATGAATACCACAACAAACCTATCAAAGTACGGTCTGAAAATCCTGTTCATTAAATCCATAAACACTGCTGGTGCATTTGTTAATCCAAATGGCATCACCAAAAATTTGTAATGACCATATCTAGTTCTGAAAGTTGTCTTTGGAACATCTGAATCCTTCACCCGAAGCTAATAATATCCTAAACGAATATCAATATTTGAAAATACAGTAGCTTCCTTCAATTGATCAAATAAGTCATCAATTCGAGGCAATGGATATTTATTCTTTATAGTGACTTTGTTGAGTTGCCGGTAATCAATACACAACCTTAAAGATCTGTCTTTTTTTCTTTACAAATAACACCGGAGCACCCCATGGTGAGAAACTAGGTCGAGCAAAACCCCTGTCAATTAATTCTTGTAACTGCGCCTTCAACTCTTTCAACTCGGCAGGAGCCATTCGATAAAGTGCTATCGATATTGGTGTTGTTCTCGAAATTAGATCTATAGAGAACTCCACTTCTCTGACAGGTGGTAAACCAGGCAATTCTTCTAAAAACACGTCTGGAAACTCACATACAACTGGCACAGATTGAATCTTTGTCTCGGTTACCTTAGTATCCAACATATATGAAAGATAAGCATTATATCCCTTCCTCATACATTTTTGTGCTACTATTGCTAAAATCATATTAAATAATCCATCTAGCTTGTCAAATTCAACAAGAAGTATGTAACATCCTAAAATAGGGCCTAATCGGAATGGTGGTTTCGGGACCAAAAATTCGACATCAAAATATTTACTTTATGATTATTATGAGGCCTAGAATATGAGTATATACATGTGTTAAAGTTTCATGAAGAAATTCTTTGAGTAAGGTGTTCAATTGGAAATTAGGGACTAAATTGAATAAATTGAAAAACTTGAATTCTAGAAGCAAATCGTATGAAATAGCTTTGGGTTATGAATTAGAAGGTCTTGGAGAGTAATTTTCCCAAATTCTAAGTTTTTGGACAAAAATGGGCTTGCATTGATGGAATTTTAAAGAAAGGGTTTAAGGGCATTTTTGTCATTTGGTATTTTAATGAAATAAAATGGGAAAAATGAACCAAAATCAGCCCATTCTCTTCCTTGTCCAGCCAAAACTTCAAAGGTTTCCATAGCTAGGGTTTTCAAGCTTTCCAAGCTCAATAGTAAGTGCTCCCAAGCTCCGTTTTTCATGCTCTTTGTATTTTTGAAATCCCGATAACTTGCTCTCTCCATTTCTACCCATATTTCATGCTAGGGTCATGTTTAAAAATTTACCCATGCATGAGTTGTTTGTATTTTGATGGATTATGGAGGAATATGAAAGATGAATGTGTATTAAACATCTTTTCCTAGTTGATTTTCATGAAAAACCCTTATAGAAACTATTTTGCAAAAGATGTAAATGTGTGGTAGAAATGAGAAAATAATGGAAAATGTGACCTACCATAAGAAGGAAAAGTGTTGGGCTAGGCTTGAGTAAGATAGAAAGTGCATGTGTTTCATTATACGAGCCTAGGGACTAAATCGTAAAAATGTGATAGGTTAGGGGCAAAACGGCCATTTGGACTAGGAGAAGATATTAAACTTGAAATGTATAATGTAGTGTATTAATGAGTTAATTTTGTTGTTATAGACCCCTAGGAACAAATTCCAGATGTCGATTGAGGTAAACACATGGTTTCAGAATAACCGAAACACAACTCCGAAAAGAATACCAGGTAAGTTCGGATAACTTAAAGTAAACCCCTAATATGCATAATTGAATGATTTATGAATGCATGATGATTGCATTTATTATTAGCATGAAATATCATAGAAATGCATATTTGATGGTAACATGTGAAAAATCTCTCAGATGAGGTTGACAAAGGGAATTCGATGGATAAACCCTTATTGATATGTGTAAAGAGATCCTGCATGTGTTGCAGTAAGGATTTAGCCCGGACGGGTAAGCTGTGATCTCAAGTATGAAAAGGATCTAGCCCGAACGGGTGTTCCTTGAATGATCAAGCCTTCCGAAGAATATGTGTGCATTATGGATTTAGCCCGGACGGGTAATCTAATTAGGGTCTGAATTTAGCCTAGACTGATAATTCATATCCGAGCTAATTAAAGGTGTTTGTCGTTATAAGGGATTTACCCTAGACTGGTAATCCCTACATCACCTTATGAGTTCATGATATGGGGGATTTAGCCTGGACTGGTAATCATGCCATGAGATGTGAGGTTCATGGGAGTGCATATATGTGAAATGATCATTCGTAAGAATTGACGGGTAATGGGTATTCCATCGAGGTTTCCTAGAAACTCAACGGGATTAATATGATGTATGTCAATAAGATGATGAATGGTGAGCTCATCTACATAAATTACATGATGCTTTGTTATGTAACTAACTCATTGATTGAGTGCATGTCATAGGGAATCGTTTCATAATTGATGATGTCATGATTTAAATATGGATGTATGCTAATTACTCGGTAAGTTTACTTTCCGGTTATTCGAGCTTACTAAGCATGTAAATGCTTACCCCTCTCTTTCTCCTTATCTCACAGAGCTCGAGGACTCGAAAGGATTGGAAGATGATTTGAGAGTCAACACACTACCAACTAGACAAGCTTTGGTATAAAGACTTCGTTTGTTTTGTTCAATGGCATGTATAGTATTTTTGAGTATTTTGTTAAATGTGTCATTTGATTTGCCAAATAAAGGCATGTAAAAATATATTTATCTCTTTGTATATAGCCACAAAAATTGGCTTAATTGAAGTAGGCTATGACCTACGAATTTATGCATGGTTTTATTTACAAGTGATGGGTCGCTACCAATTGGCAATGACTCACATGAACGAGCCAATTTTGGAGGAATTAAAGTGACATGGGAACCCATAAACACTAAGTGGGAAATAACCTATCATGTATGAAACCAATGATATGAGGTTTCCATACATCTAGTTTAATCAAGATTATTTACAAGTGTATAATTGCGTTTTACTTTGAATTTGGTAACCACTAAGCACAAGTAGGAGAACGGGGTGACTAAAGGCTTGGAAAATCTCCTATTAGAGTCGACATGGTTAGACACACGGGCGTGTCTCTAGGCCGTGTGTGACACACGGTTCCCTCCCATGGGCGTATGATATGGCCGTGTGTCCCCTGCACTTAAAATTTTAGCTTAAAGTTGTACACAGGTAGGCCACACAGGCGTGCACTATAGTCGTGTTAAAAAGACAGTGTCGTCCATGGGCAGGCAGCACGGGTGTGTGCCATGGCCATGTTGATAAGTCAGTGTTGCCTACGGCTAAAAGGCATGGGCGTGTGAGTCCACACGACTCACCAACACGGGCGTATGACACTTTATGATAAGGAAAAATTTCCTAAGGAGCCCAAGGTTTATCGAACTTACCCGAATTTGTTTCGCACTATCTCTAGGTATATTATAGGCCTCGAGGGCCTATATAAGGGATGAGTTGTTCATGGATGAAAAGCTTAAAATTTGAGTAAAACTTGGTGACCCAATTTGGTACGTTTCAAAATGTAAAGTCCTGGTAATGCCTCGAACCCTATCCCGGCGTCGGGTACCGGTGAGGGGTATTACATTTATTGGTATCAGAGCTACGATTTAGTCGATTATATGACTACCGTAGAGGATATTAAAGTTTGCTATACATGCCATTATTCGAATGTTGATAGTGTGATGTCTCCTAATTGTTTAAACTATTTTGAATATAGTAAATATCTTCCAATCAAGCACAAGATGTGTCCGAGGGAGCCGAGAGCCATGCTCCAACTTTCGTACAGCGAGCTGTATCTAGTAGTAGTAGAAGGCTGATGTCAGAAAGCCAAGAAGAGGCCTGAGCTGCCTTTTTTGATATGATGGAATGGTTTAGGGATTATCTGAGAAATCGTCCCAATATACCAAGACCTCCCCTGCGCCCTGACCAACCTGATGAGGATGTGCCATGAGGTATAGCACCGGTGAGAGTCGGTCAAGCCCTTGTAGATAAGCTTAGAAAGTATAGGGCTGAGGAATTTAGAGCTAAAGTTGATGATGACGTTGAAAGAGCTGAGTTCTGGCTTGAAAATACTACACGGGTGCTAGACGATTTGTCATGCACACCCTAGGAATGTTTGAAGTGTGATATGTCCCTTTTGAAGGACACTGCATACAATTGGTGGAAGACCGTATCCTTGGTAGTACCGAAAGAAAATATTACTTAGGATTTCTTCCAAGTAGAGTTTAGGAAAAAATATATTAGCCAACGGTTTTTGGACTCGAAGTGAAAGGAGTTCCTGGAACTCAAACAAGGGAACAAGACTGTAGCAAAATATGAGAGAGAGTTCGTACCACTAAGTTAGTAAGCAACTGAATGGATCCAAACAGAATCGAAAATGTGTAAACGCTTCAAGGAAGGTTTGAATGAGGATATCAAGTTGTTGATTTGGATTTTGGAAATACGGGAGTTTGTCGCATTGGCCGATTAAGCCAAGAAGGCCGAGGAACTTAATAATGAAAGAAAATAAGCTAAGAGAGAGGCTCGAGTTGCGAGCAAGAGGTTTAGCGGTAAAACACTCTCGTTCTCCACGAAGAAAGCCAGGAGCCTGCATGAACGCTCCACTTCGTCAATGAAATATTCAGGTAGATCGAGAAGCTCTAAATGACGAGGTCAAAAGTCTTCCTCCCCGATGGTGACTAGTGTGGGGAGTGTAGATCATCAAAAACTGAAGTGTAACAGCTGTAACAAATTTCACTTCAGAGAGTGCCGAATGAAGAGCGGCGCGTGTTTCAGATGTGGTTCTCTTGACCACTTTCTCAGAGACTGCCCGGAACGAGCCGAAAAGGAAGTGGAAATAGCTCTGAAGTTGAGTGCTCCCATTCTACGAGGTAGACCTCCGAGATACCCTGGGAGTGCTAGTGGCAGTCGAGTCATGACTAAAGACGCTGCAAAATCAGAGGTTCGAGGCTCGAAAATAACGTATGCGATACGTGCTCGAGAGGAAGCCGCTGCTCCTAATGTTATTACGGGTACTTTCTCTCTTTTTAATATAAGTGTTATTGCTTTAATTGACCCGGGGTTGATGCATTCATATATCTACTGAGATTGGCGTCTAGTATGAACATACCTGTTGAACATACGGAAGATATTATTAGAGTGTCGAACCCATAGGCAGATCAATTCTAGTTGATAAAGTCTGTAAGAATTGTCCTTTGACGATTCAAGGTCGTTGTTTCCCAGCTAACCTTATATTGTTACCATTTGATGAATTTGATGTAATACTTGGTATGGATTGGTTAGCCCTTCATGATGTAACAGTGAATTGTGGTAGTAAGTATTTTAAGTTAAAATGTCTGGATGGTAAGATTCTACGGTCAAACCAAGAGAATTGGGTTCGCCGCTGTTGTAATCACGGCAATGGTTGCCCAGAGATATGTGAGGAAAGGATATAAATCTTACCTTGTATTTGTACTGAACACTAAGGAAACAGAGCTGAAAATTGAGTCTGTGCCAATAGTATGTAAGTACCCAGATGTGTTTCCAGAGGAATTACCCGAATTACCTCCTGAAAGGGAGATAGAGTTTGGTATTGAATTGGTGCCAGGGACGACTCCTATTTTTATTGCCCCGTACAGAATGCATCTACCGAGCTGAAGAAGTTAAAAGCACAGTTGCAAGAGCTAACGGATAAAGGATTTGCTAGGCCAAGTTTTTCACCTTGGGGTGCCCCCGTGTTGTTCGTAAAGAAGAAAGATGGTTAGAATAATTAAGGATTATGATCTGATTATCGACTATCACCCGGGAAAGGCGAATGTGGTCGCCGATGCATTGAGTAGAAAATCCTTGTATGCTTTGAGAGCCATGGATACTCTTTTGACATTGCTTGATGATGGTTCAGTTCTAGCCGAGCTAGAGGCTAGGCCAACATTTCTGCAGGAAATTCATGATGCTCAGCTTAATGATGATGACTTGCAAGCAAAAAAAGCTCAATATGAGTCTGGTGTTGAGTCAGATTTCTGAATTAGTCCTGATGGATGTTTAATGTTTAGGGATAAGGTTTGTGTACCCAAAGACAATGAACTTATTTGAAAGATTTTGCAAGAAGCACATAACAGTCGTTTGTCTATTCACCCGGGAAGTACCAAGATGTACAACGATTTAAAGAAGATGTACTGGTGGAACGGCATGAAAAGAGATGTTTCTGAATTTGTATCAAAATGCTTGGTATGTCAGCAAGTTAAAGCTAAACATCAAATGCCTTCAGGTTTGTTACAGCCTGTAATGGTCCTCGAATGGAAGTGGGACAAAGTTACCATGGACTTCGTGACAGGATTACCTTTAACTCCGAAAAAGAAAGATGCCATATGGGTTATAGTGGACAAATTGAAAAAGTTGGCTCATTTCATCCCATTAAGGACGGATTATTCTCTTGATAGATTGGCCGATTTGTACATTTCTGATATAGTAAGATTGCACGGAGTACCACTGTCGATTATTTCGGATAGAGACCCGAGGTTTACTTTGAGATTTTGAAAGAAGTTACAAGAAGCCTTGGGTAAAAATTTGAGCTTTAGCACAGCTTTTCACCCTCAGATCGATGGCCAGTCTGAGCGGATGATTCAGATTCTCGAGGACATGTTACGTTGTTACATCATCGAATTTCAGGGTAGCTGGGAAAAATACCTGCCATTAGTAGAATTTGCCTACAACAATGGTTTCCAAACAAGTTTGAAGATGGCGCCTTATGAGGCCTTGTATGGAAGGAAGTGCTGAACTCCATTATACTGGACAGAACTCAAGGAAAACCGGATTCATGGAGTTGATCTGATTAAAAAAACTGAAGAAAAAGTTAAAGTGATACGGGATTGTTTAAAAGCGGCATCAGATAGGAAAAAGTTTTATGCTGATCTGAAAAGAAAGGAAATTGAGTTTCAAGTTGGAGATAAAGTATTCTTGAAAGTATCTCCATGGAAAAAGGTATTGAGATTTGGTCGGAAAGGTAAATTGAGTCCACGATTTATCAGACTGTACGAGATCACCGAAAGAGTTGGACCGTTAGCCTATCGTTTGCCATTGCCACCCGAACTAGAAAAGATTCAAGACATGTTCCATGTATCCATGTTAAAGAGATACCTATCAGACCCCTCTCATGTAATTTCACCGACTGAGATTGAAATTTAACCGGACATGACTTATGGAGAGGAACCAATTAAGATATTGGCTCGTGAAGCTAAACAGTTGAGAAATAAATATGTGGCTCTAGTAAAAGTTTTATGACATCGACATGGTGTAGAAGAGGCTACATGGCAGCTGAAAGAAACCATAAGAAGTCAATATCCGAATTTGTTTTCTGGTAAGACTTTCGAGGACGAAAGTCCCTAAGGGGGGAGAAATATAACATCCTGAAATAGGGACTAGTCGGAATGGTGGTTTTGGGACCACAAATATAACATAAAAATATTTAATTTATGATTATTATGAGGCCTAGAATATGAGTATATGCATGTGTTAAAGTTTCATGAAGAAATTCTTTGAGTAAAGTGTTTAATTGGAAATTAGGGACTAAATTGAATAAATTGCAAAACTTGAATTCTAGAAGCAAATCATATGAAATTACTTTGGGTTATGAATTAGAAGGTCTTGGAGAGCAATTTTCCCAAATTCTAAGTTTTTGGACAAAAATGGGCTTGCATTGATGGAATTTTAAAGAAAGGGCTTAAGGGCATTTTGGTCATTTGGTATTTTAATGAAATAAAATGGGAAAAATGAACCAAAATCAGCCCATTATCTTCCTTTTCCAGCCGAAACTTCAAGGGTTTCCATAGCTAGGGTTTTCAAGCTTTCCAAGCTTAATAGTAAGTGCTCCCAAGCCCCGTTTTTCATGCTCTTTGTATTTTTGAAATCCCGATAGCTTGCTCTCTCCATTTCTACCCATATTTCATGCTATGGTTCATGTTTAAAAATTTACCCATGCATGAGTTGTTTGTATTTTGATGGATTATGGAGGAATATGAAAGATGAATGTGTATTAAACACCTTTTCCTAGTTGATTTTCATGAAAAACCCTTATAGGGACTATTTTGCAAAAGATGTAAATGTGTGGTAGAAATGAGAAAATAATGGAAAATGTGACCTACCATAAGAAGGAAAAGTGTTCGGCTACGCTTGGGTAAGATAGAAAGTGCATGTGTTTCATTATACGAGCCTAGGGACTAAATCGTAAAAATGTGATAGGTTAAGGGCAAAACGGTCATTTGGACCAGTGGAAGATATTAAACTTGAAATGTATAATGTAGTGTATTAATGAGTTAATTTTGTTGTTATTAAACTTGAAATGTATAATGTAGTGTAGTAATGAGTTAATTTTGTTGCTATAGACCTCGATGAACAAATTTCGAAGGTCGATCGAGGTAAACGCAAGGTTTCAGAATAACCGAAATACAACTCCGAAAAGAAAACCAGGTAAGTTCGGATAGCTTAAAGTAAACCCCCAATATGCATAATTGAATGATTTATGAATGCATGATGATTGCATTTATTATTAGCATGAAATATCATAGAAATGCATATTTGATGGTAACATGTGAAAAATGTCTCGGATGAGGTTGAAAAGGGAATTCGATGGATAAACCCTCATTGATATGTGTAAAGAGATCATACATGTGTTGTAGTAAGAATTTAGCCTGGACAGGTAATCTGTGATCTCAAGTATGAAAAGGATCTAGCCCGAACGAGTGTTCCTTGAATGATCAAGCCTCTCAAAGAATATGTGTGCATTATGGATTTAGCCCAGATGGGTAATCCGATTAGGGTCTGAATTTAGACTAGATTGGTAATTCATATCCGAGCTCATTAAGGGTGTTTGTCGTTATAAGGGATTTAGCCTGGACTAGTAATCCTGACATCACCTTATGAGTTCATGGTATGGGGGATTTAGCCTGGACGGGTAATCCTACCATGAGATGTGAGGTTTGCGGGAGTGCATATATGTGAAATGATCATTCGTAAGAATTGACGGATAATGGGTATTCTATCGAGATTTCCTAGAAACTCAACGTGATTAATATGATGTATGTCAATAAGATGATGAATGGTGAGCTCATCTACATAAATTACATGATGCTTTGTTATGTAACTAACTCATTGATTGAGTGCATATGATAGGGAATCGTTTCATAATTGATGATGTCATGATTTAAATATGGATGTATGCTAATTACTCGGTAAGTTTACTTTTCGGTTATTCGAGCTTACTAAGCATGTAAATGCTTACCCCTCTCTTTCTCCCTGTCTCACAGAGCTCGAGGACTCGAAAGGATTGGAAGATGATTTGAGAGTCAACACACTACCAACTAGACAAGCTTTGGTATAAAGACTTCGTTTGTTTTATTCAATGGCATGTATAGCATTTTTGAGTATTTTGTTATATGTGTCATTTGATTTTCCAAATGAAGGCATGTAAAAATATGTTTATCTCTTTGTATATGGCCACAAAAATTGGCTTAATTGAAGTAGGCTATGACCTACGAATTTATGCATGGTTTTATTTACAAGTGATGGGTCGCTACCAATTGGCAATGAGTCACATGAACGAGCCAATTTCGGAGGAATTAAAGTGACATGGGAACCCATAAACACTAAGTGGGAAATAACCTATCATGTATGAAACCAATGATATGAGGTTTCCATACATCTAGTTTAATCAAGATTATTTACAAGTGTATAATTGTGTTTTACTTTGAATTTGGTAACCACTAAGCACAAGTAGTAGAAAGGGGTGACTAAAGGCTTGGAAAATATCCTATTAGAGTCCACATGGTTAGACACGCAGGCGTGTGTCTAGACCCTATGTGACACACGGTTCCCTCCCATGGGCGTGTGCTATGGCCGTGTGCCCCCTGCACTTAAAATTTTAGCTCAAAGTTGTACACGGGTAGGCCACACGGGCGTGTACCATGGCCATGTTAAAAAGACAGTGTCGTCTACGAGCAGGCAGCACGGGTGTGTGTGCCATGGCCGTGTTGATAAGTAAGTGTTGCCCAAGGTTGAAGGGCATGGGCGTGCCCCAAGTCACACGAGTGTGTGAGTCCACACGGCCCACCAACACGGGCGTGTGACACTTTATGATAAGGAAAAATTTCCTCAGGAGCTCAAGGTTTATCGAATGTACCCGAATTTGTTGCGCACTACCTCTAGGTATGTTATAGGCCTCGAGGGCCTATATAAAGGACGAGTTGTTCATGGATGAAAAGCTTAAAATTTAAGTAAAACTTGGTGACCCAATTTGGTACGTTTTAAAATCTAAAGTGCTAGTAATGCCTCGAACCCTATCCTGACGTCGAGTGCGGGTGAGGGGTGTTGCAAAGTAACTCACCATCTTGACATTTCAACACAATATACTTCTGCTTACAATTAACCACTGCATCATGTTGGGTTAACCAATCCTGTAACACCCCTTACCCATATCTGACGCCGGAACAGGGTACGAGGTATTACCAGACTTGTGTACTTTTAATCATTTAAAACCGAGACATAAAATTTCATCAAATTTTAAACTTTTCAAACTTATATAATTTTTCCCTTAAAAGGGCCTACTAGGCCCAAAACAATCATTGAAATTGGTTCAGGAACAAACCGAAATCTTTCAGACACTTAGAAAATTTTTCACCAAAGCAGGGTCACACGCCCATATGGCATGTGAAACGACCGTGTGAGTAGACTGTGTGGTCTTCACACGCCATGTCTGAACCCCGTGTAAAAATTAGCTAGCTACTGGCTTGCTCACACGACTAGACCACACACCCATGTGGTGGCTGTGTTCTTCACACGGCTGAGACACACGGCCGTGTCTCCAGTCCATGTGTATCACATTAGTCTATTTTCCAAGCCCTTTTTGTGTTCTTAACTTAGCCACACCAAGAAATCTATCTATGCATACATAAAATAGGTTTACATAACTTTAACCATGATGAGCCAAATCTTATGGCTATATACAATGAAGCAAAATGAGGCTATACAGTTGGCTAAATCATAATATTATTTAATATCAATAACTAATTATCTATACATGCCACTTATTTGACAATAAATAAGAATTACCATTATTATAATTTGATAAACTAATAGTGTCATGATACTTCCGACGATCTCCAACCCCGAGCCAACCTGACAACACTGAGAGAAATGGGAAAATGGTGTAAGCTTAAAAGCTTAGTAAGTTGGCATATATGTAATAATAAGCAATTCAATTATCAATATTATCTCATTCCTCAATAAATATGCTCAAGAAAATAGAATCATTAATCACATGATTTCATCTTTTTACACAAGATCAGCTAAGGCTGTTTTCCTGAATCATAGTCACTAATTTAATTATTTCTTAAGCTACAGAATTCAAAATTAAGTTTTGTGACAGCCCTAAAGTGACCCTAGTCGGAAAGCGGCCTCGGGACCGCTAGACCGAGTCACCAAATTATTTGAATGTGATAATTATTGCCTAAAATATGTGAATATAAATGTGTGAAAGTTTTAAGCTTCGATTTAGTTAATTGCATGTGAATTTAGTTGATAGGACTTATGTGAGAAAATTTAGAAATGTGCTAGGCAAATGCAAGTGGCCTAATAGTGCATGTAATCAAAGGGGTGGACTTGCATGTCAATTTCCCCCCCCCATTTAAGTACTAGTGGCCGGCCATGACAAGGGATGATGGGCAAAACATGTCATGAAACATGTTGTGTTAATGGAAAAATAAAATAAGAAGCATGGGCAATAAACTAATAAGAAATTGAAGGAAGAAAACAAAGAAAAAAATGTGTTCATCATTCTCATGCATGACCGAAAAAAAAAAGAAGGGAAAGGCTTCATACTTTAGTTCTTCTTAGCCGTGTAGAAGGGGGAAAAGGAAAAAAAAAGAACAACAAGTCTTTCTCATTTTGTTCTTCTTGGCCGATTGTGAAGAGGAAGTAGGGAGGGAGGCATTCGGTCATCCTAGGCTAATAGCAAGGTAAGAAGTTTATATTAGTTCATGAAATTTTGGTTAATCTTGAGTAAGATATCAAACTACTTTTGTAACCCATGTAGAAATTTTGATTTGTGTTATGGACTAGGGCTTTCGGCTATGGTATTTGACAATGGTGAATTTTGTTGTTCCATGTTAAATTTAGATGAGCAAAGATAGATGAGTGTTTGAACTATACAAATAATCATATGTGAGCAATGGGTGCTAAAGGGAAAGAAATCGGCTACCTTATTATGTACCAAGGCCGAATGTGTACTTGGTAAAGGAGGGGTTGTTATTGAACATTAGGTCATGTCCCTAGTGAATGGATGAATTGGTAACCATTGTGTATGAAGATTTGCTTTACTATGTTTTTGTTAGCAAGATGAGAAACGAGTTAAGATGGTCTTGGTGTAATTGCCGAATGCATGTTTAAGGAATTGGTTAAGTACATTGTTATTAAATGCTTGTTGTTCAGGAGTTTTGAGTTGGTTATAAATTGGGTTTAGTGTTCGAGGAACATTGGTTTGGACACCTAGTGCCGAATGTGTTCAAAAGCAACTTACCAAGTGCATAAATATGATAATGCTATGATGGTAGACTTAATTGGAATTCGGCATTGTAAGTGATGCTTTGGGCTCTTGTGTTGGTTAGGGACAAAATGTATGTTATGAGGAACTAAACGATGTATATGAATTCGAAAATGCAAGGTATTAAGCTAGTCCTATTATTCGGTGGTGCATGAGTAGAGCACATGTATAATGCTTGAATAACTAGTCAATAAAATTATTCGCACCTAATTGTATAATATAAATGTATTTAATCGAATAGTTAAATTGATAAATTATTAAATAAGCTCTATCTGTTTAAATTAAGCTCAAGAGCTTAGAGGACCAAAGTTGGATAAGGGAAAGGAAAAAGTGATCGAATAGCCGTCGAAACCGTTCGACAACATCCGAGGTAAGTCTTCGAGTAATGACCCTACTTGAATTATATTGAAATGATTAGTCATACTATGACGGATAGCCGAATGTGCATAGAGACTATGTTATAAAGCCAATTGAAATCATGCTCTTTGTGTGTGGCTATTGAGCCGAAATTGGAAAGGTTTAATAAATGTTTTGTGTTTGAGCCTTAGTAATGAAAATGAAATATGGATGTGTCATGATTATTGATATATGTGTGCATGAGCATTTGAATGATATCCGGGCTAAGTCCCGAAGGCATTTATGCTAGTGATTTTATCCGGGCTAAGACCCGAAGGCATTTGTGCGAGTTGATATATCCGGGCTAAGACCCGAAGGCATTTGTGCGAGTTGCTATACCCGGGTTAAGACTCGAAGGCAATTGTGCTTGTGGTTATATCCGGCTAAATTCCGAAGAAACTTGGGTTTGAAGGTGAGCGTTTTGTGCTGTAATAAATTCAATTAATACGCTCGAAACCCAAACGATAAGGTATGTTTGCATGTGCATCGGAAAAGTCGATTCGTTTTAAATAGTATTCGTTCAATCGACTAACGAACTTTCGGCTTTTAGATAGGTTGATACCTTGTGTGTATATGTTGATGAAGTGTGAAGTAAGTATGATTATGAGAATGTGTATTAATAAAGTGATTCATTTAGCTATGTGAATGTAATACTTTAGTCAAAGCTGATTTCATTACTTGAAACTTACTAAGCTTTAAAATGCTTAACCCGTTGCTTTGGCTCTCTGTTTTATAGATTTTGTTCGTTAGCTATCGGATTCGGGATCATCGAAGTCGAAGTCATCCACACTATCAAAGCCCTTTTGGTACTCTTTTAGTTGAACTCTGGATATGGCATGTATAGGACATCCCTTTGTTGTTTTTTTCAAGTACTTTTTGTGATGTATGTGTGTACAGCCATGCGAAAATGGCTCGTAGAAGTGGAGTATGGCATTAGACCATTTGTGTTTACATATATATATATGGTTTCAAGATGTAACTATGGACTGGAATGGAAGTGTTGGGCAAATGATCAGCCATTGGAATGGCTAAATATGATCATATGTGGACCTATGTATGACAAAACTCTAGTTGGTCCATGGTAACCACGAAATAGGTAAAGTTTACCTTGAAAACAGATGCTGACAGCAGCAGTGGTGTAGATTTGAAAAATCACTAAAATTTGTAGGAATGGAATTAAATAGTGAATAAATTATGTAATCGAACCTTGATGAATCTATTTTCATATGAAAGTAACGAAATGATCATATGAACAGTATATTAAGAGATATTAAAGTTCTCGTGAAACAGGGCCATAACAGTTTCCGGATCTCCTGTTTCGACTTTGAAAATTTACCATAAATTATCCAGAGACAATTAGAAGTCATGCCTTACATGTATAGATTCCCCTTTGAGTCTAGTTTCATTAGAAACAAACGCCATGAGTATTGAAGCTCTGTACAGGGAGATATCCAAGTCGTAATACGTGAAGGTCAGAGTAGTCGAACCCAGAATCAGGGGAGACTTTAACTAATAAAATGTACCAATTGGCCCGACCAAAAATTCTAGAAATAAATCCAAAGATGGATATATGAGTATAATTTCAGGGAAAATTTACAGAATCAGTTTTCGAGTTTTGGAACTCGAGATATGATTTTTAAGGCGACAGTGACGCGGTTAGCCAGCCTGTCTGGAATTTTTTTTAAATGGACTGTGAAAACAAAGTAATTAAGTCTGTTAGCACCTCGCGTTCGACTCCGGCAACGGTCTCGGGTACGGGGTGTTACAAGTTTTGTAAATTTTCCTTGAAACTAGATTCATATAAATTTCTACCATAAAATTTTCAGAATTTTTGGTTTTGCTAATCAATACCATATTTTTCTTAAAGTTTCATCTATTTCACTGTTTGACAATTCTGACCTCTCTATATAAAAACTCAGTTATCTCATTGTACAGAATTAAAATAATGTTTTTGATTATTCCAATAAAAAATATATTCATTAAGGTTTCTAGGCATATAAACCATGCCCCATAATTATATTTGTACAATTTATGATGATTTTACCAAGTCAGAATAGGGGATCACGTAATCATTCTGAACCAATCTCACAAAAATATAAATATCTCAAAATATAGAATTTCTTTGCTTTCTATGTTTCTTTTATATGAAAATAGAATCATTAAGATTTAATTTCATATCTCATTCAGCCTCTAATTAAATTCTTACTATTTTTGGTGATTTTTCAAAGTCACGTCACTGCTACTGTCCAAAACAGTTTTATTGCTAATTCACTCTTTCACACTTTCTTTATATTAACCTCATTTTAACATACATATCACAAATCATTTTCACCACATTTCACTATAGCAAAACTGACTTTTAGCGGCATTTTTTAGGCCTTTAGCGGTGCTTTTAAGCACCACTAAAACTATTTGCGGCGTTTTTACAAGCGCCGCAAAAAAACGCCTCTATAGATGGCGCTGCTAAATTTTGCGGCGTTTATTTGAAAAAAAACGCCGCTAAAGGTTATGGCCTTTAGCGACGCTTTTACCACAAATGCCGCTAAAGCTCATGGCCTTTAGCGGCGCTTTTCCCACATACGCCGCTAAAGGTCATGGCCTTTAGCGGCGCTTTTCCCACAAACGCCGCTAAAAGTCATGAAATTTAAAAAATATATATATATAAAAAAGATCATGAAAAATATAAAAAAATTTAAAATTCATTATCAAAATATTGAGAAGAATAATATCCATGATTTAAATATAAAAATTTTCTATTAAAATTCATTATCAAATTAAAATAAAAATAAAAATATAGAATCAAAACTAAAATAAATAATAAAAATTAGATTAAATATAAATATAGAATCAAAATAATAAAGCACCAAACTTGTATACTGCCCACCATTATAAGTCACTAAAAGCAAGAAAAACAAAATGACTTAATTCATGGAATTCACGAATGTTAACATCAGACATGAGTTTAAAACTTTGCCTTCGGAAGGATGTTCAAAACCAGAATCCATAATAGATCGAAGCAGCTCCGGTTTTAGCAGAAAGTTTCTGAATCCCGAACTGTGAATTCCAACATACCCCCTACACCACATAAAAAAGAACATTGCTTTACACTAAAACTAGCAGATTATATTAGAACATTGTTTACCTTAAAAATATGTATAAATTAAAATCAACTAAGGCTAAAATACCTGACGAAGTGCTTTGACACAGCTGCGATAAGTATAAAGCACTGATGCCATCTCCTTCCCATCCTGGATAAGTGTGTTCTGCCATGCCATCAAATACAAGATCAGAGACTAAAACAAAACACTAAAAAGTTTATCAAAATTTTGCAATTAACTTTAGACTCTAACTAGCTTGGGCAAAAAATAAGTTTTCTAAACCGTTATTATTTTAATAGTAAATATAATTTAACTGATTCTAAATGAGTTAAAAAATTTAATATATATAATTACATTAATTTATTAATTTATTAATGATTTTTTTAAAAAATTATTAAAATATTTAAACAAATAATATTATTATAAATTTAACACGCAGAAAAACGAGAATACAAATTAATTATATATATATGACAATTATTCATACTGGTTGTATTTTTACATGCCAATAAAAAGCAATAAAAAGCAACGTTTTACCCTAAAAGACTAGCGTTGAATCATGGTATCTGAAAAAACTTAAAGAAATAGAAATGATTGTAAAGAAGCAGTGAATAAGAACATTATATACTATGAATTTATATTCAATGCACTCTCTGTAAATGGTTATCAACATGGAAATGAAAGGATCCTTATATGAAACAAACGGTAAATTTTGAATTTGGCAATTGAATCTTCATATCCTTATATGAAGTTTGGTCGGCAAATGAAAATGAAAGAAAACTAAAGCAACATGGTTCCAAAGGTAGAAAACTATCTAAGTTAATGTCTTCGTGCACACATTTGTCTAAACCAATAGCTCTACCATGCTTTTATACCTAGGAAGACTCAATTAAGGACTACCACAAATGATGAATGCTAAGTAGAGAACCACCAAATAAAAAAAACAAGGCAATTAAAAAATGTAGTAGTTAAACTCAAGTATGTTATTCAAGTAATAAAAAAAGATTCAGGTTTAATTATGAGCCCGGGAAGTGAGCTGAAGTACTTTTCCACTACAATCAATGAAATCTCTTCAGCCTGGTGTGAACTCAGTAAGCCTACAGTAGCAACAAAAAGGTACCTACTTCTATGGTCTTAAAGTTAAAAGAAAAAACAGAAACCAATTCCATAATTTCATTCTATGGCATGAAAATAATCAGAAGCAAGTTCAATTTTACATCAGGCATCCTTGGTCTGCCTAACAATATAGTGAGATTCACATCTAGATTATTAAATGATTATTCAGTTTCATACCAAGAAATTTAAAGAGTTTAAAAGTAAATCTAAGTTTCATGGTGTAAAAAACTTAGTATATCACAGTTAGCAATCGAAAGAAACATAAAATTGGAATTTGGAATGATACCCTTCAAGGTCAATACTCAAAGCTTTTCAGCTAACATAAGAAATAGAAAGCATAAATACTAGGGTCCAAAATTGATCTGAGCTTAAAAACTAATCAACATCCAATAAATTGAAACCAGAACACCCAGAGTAGCAAAAATAGCTACAGGATTCTTTTAAATATTAGCACTAGAAACAAATTTGCACCAACATTCAAAGAGGTAATAATCCACAACTTCAATTTACAGCATTCAAACACTTCAATTTGCAGCACTTTAACACTTCAATTTACAGCAGTAAAACACTTCAATTTGCAGCACTTTAACATTTCAATTAACAATATTTATAGCACTTCAATTTGCAACATTTAAGCACTTCAATTTACAGCATTCAAACACTTCAATTTGCAGCACTTTAACATTTCAATTAACAACATTTAAACATCTCAATTTCCAGCAACTAAACACTTCAATTTGCAGTACTTAAACACTCCAATTTACAGCACTTTAACACTTCAATTTGCAGCACTTTAACAGTTCAATTTACAACATTTAAACACTTTAATTTGCAGCACTTTAACATCTCAATTAACAACATTTATACACCTCAAGTACAGCAAAATGGAATAGCTTTGTTCTTTTTCCCCTTTTTTTATTACTATTAGTAACCACTAGAGGACTGGTGGTAGCATAGCAATATTAGTTTTTTTTATAAATAAACAAATAAATAAGGTCATAATGTTTTGTATAACTTAAGATCAGAGAAATGTTTATGGCGTATAGCTGAACTTTGCATCATTCTTAGGAATTGAAGGTAGCCTAGTCAGCCTTTTGGTAGAAACACTTCCTCCAAGATTTAAGTGATAATGATATATCTTATTATCACTAATGCCTGTAGCCAGACACAAAATTGACTTTATTAAATACATAACGAAGAATTTAACAGAAGGGACACACACACACACACACACACATATTAACATTTCAATTAACAACATTTATACACCTCAATTAACATCTCAATTTCCAGCAACTAAACACTTCATTAGTGATGCACTAGCAGGTTAATTAGAGCCTGAAATTGCTTCATTAAAAAATTATAAAATATACTTCAAACATTTTACTTTAGAAATTGAGGGTAGTAAGCAATTTATTAAAAAAATTAAAAAAAAAGTTATATAAGATTTTATTATAAAATATTTAATAAAAAAGATAAAATTACAAATAATTATTAAAATTAAATGAATATAATGAAACTTAACCAAACCAAGAGATATTGATTCATTGAAGTTATCAAAACCTAAATTGATATCCACAAATTTATCATTCTCTTCTCATTTCAGCTAAACTTCGTACATAAACCACATGTCATTATGGAGGTGAAGTTAATAGTTAAACAATGAAGGTAATCATTTTAACTAAAATGTTGGTTCACCTCTCTGACTTGTGCAATCAATAAACATTTCTAATGAATTTGAAATAAATGAAAAAAGAATATATAAATCAAATACTATTCAAACAATGAAATTTGAAGTACCTTTTTTACTCCTTTCAGCAAACATATTTCTCCCAATAAAAATTGCTATAGGGAACGAAAGAATTATTTGGCTAATGATGCCTTTATTCCATATGGTGATAGAAGTCACAAAGATCAACACCTCAAGCAAGCCGTATGCAAAACGTAAACTCTCATACATCAAGATTTCAACAGCATCTTGTTCAGTAGCCTTTTCCTGATGATGGAGAAAACACTTATATTAGTTAACTACTGAAATCCCATATTCAGTTCTACTACTGGAAACTTACAAAGAGCCTATTCAATCACCTCTAAAATGTCAAAGCTAAATAAATATATCATCAATTCCTACTGTTTGTGGAGGAAAAGAATTTCAAACCATGAACTAATGAAAGCATCTAATTTCAACAGCTTAACAACAAATGTACCCTTTTCCTATACCGATATGAATAGTTCTCTCATAGGCAATTCATCAAACATAAGGAGAGTAAACTTTAGATTCTTTACCATACGCAATCCAACACAAAAAAAATTCCTATAATTCTATAATCTCAATTGAATCCATAGAGAAACCCAAGAAACGGCTGGAACAACACATTGCGGCAGATTTTAAAGAGCACCTCAAAGAAAGAAAGAAAAAAGTCGATGGCATAGAAAATAAAATAAAGAAAACCCATTAACAGAAAAACGTGAATGCGACTGATACCTTGAATTAGAAGAAAACCAGTAGGTTACCTTCAATCTAAACAGGGAGAATAAACTACTAAAAATAGTAATGATTTAAAGCTATCCAGTAAAATTGAAAGGAAAAAAAAAAAGAAAAAAGTACAGGACATGATGGAAAGAAAGTTAAAAGAGATAAGCCGACTCACTTGACGACCATCGATTTCATGTGCTAAAACTCGAACATGCTCGATAGCTCTGGCTTCACACAGTTCTTCGCTCTGCTTTGCTTCCAAAAACCCTTTGTGCCTTTTTCAGTTTCTTTTTTTCTTTTATTCCAGATCGAGAAAAGAAAAGTAGCTAAATTTTATTTGGGAGATTTAGGGCAAGCGACATAGATGAGAAAAAGAGGGAGTAACGAGCGGGTAAGAGTGAGCGGGATTTTGATTTCTCTTTTTTTTTTGGGTAAAATAATGGCTTTTTGCGGCGTTTTTAAAAAAAGCTAGTATAGCTTAATTTTTTGCAGCATTTTTAGTATAAATGCCACTATAGCTTAGTTGGTTAAGTTTGCTTGCTCTTTACCTTAGTACCTGTGTTCAAATCTCATTGTTAGCAATTTTGAATCTTTTTTGTACCCCTCTGTACCTTGCTCTTTTTGTACTTGCATTTATTATTTTTAATCAATTAACTCTTCAATATTACATTAATATATATTATTAGTACAATAATATAGACGGATTGACAATTTGAGTTACATATTACAGTAATACATTAACATTAATATACAGGCACATAATACATTAATATATATTATTAGTACAATAGTATAGAAGGATTCACAATTGATATACGGGCACATACATAATTTGAGCTACAATATTATGAATATTAAATCGCTAAAGCTAAAATTTTAGAATTGTTGTATAAATTTTTAAAGTTTAATAAGTGTAAAGGATAGGTGCAATAAATTATACATAATACAAGATTTGTGTTTTTAAGATATTATTAGAATAAAAATATATATCTTATACAAAAATAATGACGGTACTAAAATATACAAAAATATTGCACATAATTCATTCCTTGTTTCACTGTAATAATCTTACAATGGTATTTCTATATATTCATTTTTTTTTTTGTACTTCAATTTTGTTTTCCTCTATTGTTTCATGTTCACTTGAATGTGTACATTTGTCCACTTCTCAATTGTTTTGTACATTGAAAGTTTATCTATTATCTCTTAAATAATTTAAACTATAATCATAAGTTTAATATATTCAAATTAAGATTATCTCTTTTACAATTATATAAGAAATCATTTAATATATAAATTAAAAAATACTAATTAATCTAAACCCTAAACCTCTTAACCCATATCCCATAAACACTAAACTCTAAACCCTTAACCCTTAACCCTAAACCGTTACACCTTAAACTCCAACCCTAACCATTAAACCCTAAATTATAATCCCTAAACCCATACTTCATCATAAACCTTCAAATACTAGTTAACTCCTAAACCTTAAACCCTAAACCATATATCTTAAACTATAGTTAACTCATAAACCTTAAATCCTAAACCATATATCTTAAACCATAAACCATAAACTATAATGATAATTAATTCGATATTTTAAATTCAATACTATCTCTTTTACGATTATATAAGAAAATATTTAATATATTGTATAACCATAAATTTTAATAATTATTGTTTTAGGGGTTATAGATTAGTGTTTATAATTTTTTTGGGTTTAGGGGTTATATGACTTTTAGTGGCGTTTTACCAAAAGCGCCGCTAATGTTCTGGTTTTTAGCGACGTTTTACCAAAAGCGCCGCTAATGCTCTGGTTTTTAGCAGCGTTTTTCCAAAAGTGCCGCTAATGCTCTAGTTTTTAGCGGCGTTTTTTCAAAAGCACCGCTAATGTCTGGTTTTTAACGGCGTTTTGCAAAAAGCACCGCTATGCTCTATTTTTTGCGGCGTTTTAGTAAAAAACGCCACTATTGCTCTGTTTTTAGTGGCGTTTTTGATAAAACGCCGCTATTGCTATGTGTTTTACAATTTTTGCGGCGTTTTTTGATAAAATGCCGCTAAAGCCCTATTTTCCTGTAGTGTTTCATACATCACAAGTATAGGCTCATGATTACAAGGTCACCACAAAATCATCCTCATGTATAACTTACTTGTTTATAACCTTACCATATCCCATTCACTTAATGAACACATCATTCACATAACCAAGTTCCTGCACTTATTCATCACAAAACTCACAAAGCAGTACATAGTAAGTCTGTCGTTGAACACTTCAGATCAATCCTCAATACTTGATGGGTTCAGCAGATAGCTCCACCCATCATATAGTTCGGCTCTCTTGTACACATGGTGAACACTTAGTACCACCCATGTGACCTAGCCGGTTTATCTCGTAGCTCTCTTGTCTACATGGTGTCCTTCACCTGGAATCACGCATGCGACCTAGCTACATATATCCCGTAGCTCTCTTGTCTACATGGTGTACACATAGTATCACCCATGCGACCTAGCTATATCATAATGTCTCGTAGCTCTTTTGTACACATGATGTGCACTCAGCACCATACATGTGACCTAGCTACATACCATCTGTATCATCCAATCTTTCCGAAGGTTCAACCGGGATTTCTCTCTCTTTTCCAACAATTTCACCAATCAAGTAATTATCAACAAACATATTTCCAATATTATTATAAAATATCATAATACAAGTAAAATTGATGTATTACTTACATATAAACTTACATCTCATTTAATATCAAGACAATAACATTAAATTACACATTGCATTATTAAAAATCATATGAACTTACAATTGCTCAAAATATCCATACATTAACCAACATTATTAAGAATAACATTATATTTGAATAATTCTTTAAAGCTTGAAATGGATAGTATCGGTACCAATTTGACCAGTACATAACATTCATGTTCAGGGAGAATTTTGAATTATGTATTAGATATTTTTATTACTAATTTGGTCAACAATTTAATTACAAAAATTGGACCAAATCTTAAAACATAAATAGACACAACAAATGCCACTTTTGGACAGCATAATTACATGCTTTGGACAGCAATAATCCTTCTCCTAACGGCAACATTTAATAACTAAAATACAATAAGTGTCTTAAATTGGTCAACCAATGATCCACATCACAACATTAGTATTTCAATTAACTAATACCATAATTATGCCCTAATTTGGACAGTCAATGATTCACGTTATATCAAAAACATTTTAATTAGCTAAACACCATGAATTTTTCCTAATTGGGCAGCCAATGATATACAATATAACCGCAGCATATTAATTAGCAATAAATTGTATTAAGTACCACTTTAACTCCCTCATGCAGTTCAACCTAAACAACCTGTAAGTTAACGTCAAATCCCTTCCACAAAATGAATTATACTTCTTTCTTTAACTTCAATTGTCAACTTGGAAGTAACTTTAAACATATATTTTTGGAAAGCACATTAAGCATTTAAAATGGACATAAATGAACACATTTTCAAGACAACAAATCAACCTTTTACAGCAGCACATTAAGCACCTAAAATTAATTATATCATTAAATTAAAAATATGAATAATTGTCTTTTGGGCCATGAATAAGACTTATTAGTTAATTCATGCTTTTAGTCGATAAGTTTGATACGATGTTAAAACATGAGATTTGTTATGTAAATGATAAAGAGCAATTGAAAATATGAGTTTCTTGGAACTATTATATGAAATATGTAAGTTTATAAGGCCTAAATTAATATGGAATTGATCATGAATATGTGAAATCACTTAATTTCTTGACTACTTCTTTCATGATCAGATTCAATATTCGTTGTTGTTCAATAAAATTGCTCGGGCAATCCTCCAACAAAATTTTATGCATGCAGAATACAGGGCTAATTCCCTTTATACCAAGTAGGGTCCATCCCAATGCCTTCTTAAACCACTGAATAACTTCTAACAACCTTGCCTCTTGCTCGGGTGTTAGCGCCACTGAAATTACTACCGGTGAGGTACTGTTGTTTCCCAAATATGCATACTTCAAATGCTGTGGCAAAGGTTTTAACTTCAGCGTATGAGGTTCCTCTATAGAAGGTTTAGGAGGATCCAAACTTCTTCCCTGGTCTATCCACTATCTGCTTGGCTTCCAATAATTCACCGAATTCCTCAAAACTTATTGTATCACTCTACTAAAGTGATTCTTCGTCACTATTGAAATTGTTGTGACAAAAATTGGTGAACTCCTCCACTGTTGTTTCTATCAACCTAATGGCGTGGGATTCATCATTAACATCAAAACATTTCAAAGCATTAAATACATAAAAGGTGACCTACTAATCATTTACTTTCATGGTTAACTCGCCTTTCTGCACATCAATTAACATCCTGCTTGTAGTAGAAAAAGTCTTCTAAGAATAATTGGCACATCTTAGTCAGCTTCATATTCTAAAATAAGGAAATCCGTAGGGAAGATAAATTTATCTACTCTTACTAGTACATCTTCAATTTTACCTTCTGGATGTGCGTAGAATCGATCAGTCAGTTGCAACATAACCATAGTAGGTCTTGCTTTTCCAATTCCCAGTTTCCTGAAAATAGACATAGGCATTAGATATATACTCGCTCCTAGATCACATAACACATTACCAACATAATGATTTCCAATTGAACATAGGATAGTGAAACTCCCTGGGTCCTTCAGCTTCAAAGGTAATTTATTCTTTAACATTGCTGTGCACCCTTTAGTGAGAATGAAAGTCTCAAATTCTCCCAATCTATGATTTTTTGCAATATATCTTTTGTAAAATTCACATAATTGGCCATTTGCTCCAAAGCTTCAACCAGTGGTATGTTGATGTGGAGTTGCTTCAATACATCCAAAAATATTTTGAACTGAATATTCTGCTTAGAATTGTGAAATGGCGGAGGAAAAGGTAAAGGTGGTCATCCTTCAAGTTGCTGATATTGTTTTTCCATGGCATTCTTGTTGACAACATTATCTTATTCTACCACAACATTTTGTTGCTTACCCTTTTTAGGTTCAATGTGTTTTTCAGATGACTCTGGGATCTTTACATAGTTGTTATTCGAGATATCCTCTTCTGTCGTGGCATCTTGAGCAATGTCATCTAGCTAAGTTCTACTTTAAGAGTGATGGCCTTGCAGTGTTCCTTCCATTGTGATCTCAAATTCTCAGTATCACTTGGCAATACTCCACTTGACTCTCAAGAGCTCAGAGAGATGCAACCTAACTCTGAATTATGACATAATTCTTGCCTATATATTCATTCAACAGCGTTTCAATAGATGATGATGACGAAGCTGACGTCTGACCCTGTTGGACATTTTTCCTTGGCATAGGATTATTATAACCAGGTGTTGCACTGTTGGCATTCTGCCTTGTAACATTGTTAAAATTCCCTACACCTTGATTATTCCAACTAAAGTCCAAATGTTGCTTCCACCCTGGACTATACGTGTTGGAATAGGGGTTATTGTTCTGGTTTAAATTACCCATGTAACACACGGATGCTAAGTTTGATGGGCATTCATCAAACATTCGAAAGCTGGCTTATTTCAACTCCTGAACTGTAGTGGGCTTCTTCATTGTTTTGATCATATTTGTAATACCTTAATTTTTCCTGGCCCATTGGAAGCCAAGGCATAGTCCAAAATATCAAAAAATAATGATAATAAAAGTTTTTAATAGTCCTTTGACAAATGTTAAAACAATACCAAACTAGACTAACCCAATCCTAAGCCTACCCAAACCCAATAAGCAGCAACCCAACAGGGCCCAAATTCGAAACACCAGGGCAGAAACCCTTGTGATCCTTAGCACCACAAACAGCAGACAAGAGCCCCGCCCAGCACGACCTTCAATCGCTCTACAATCATCTCAATCGGCGCACCAGTCCACCGGAGATCTCGCCTCAGACCTGCAAAAAAGGAAAGAAAGGCCAATCAGAATAAGAAAGAAATCAAAGATTGTACTTTCTATATATGTATTCAGGCTATAAAATCAAGAATCAAAAACATTGTAAAGGGGGAGGAGGGGGGAATTTTCATCAATAGAATACACGCATAGATACAAAACGGAAAATAAAAACCGGAGGTGATTTCCGATTTCATTTTTCCTCATCTAATCTCTACTTTTGTTTCTTATTATTACTTCTCTTATTTTTATATGAACAAAATACAAAACACAATCAAAAAAAATTTTAAACAAAAACAAGAAATAGTTCGTATTTGTCTTCTTTTCTCTTTGAAAGTTTTTTTATGCGAAACGATATTTAAAAGTAAAAATGAGGAAAGATTACCCTTAAAACCGCAGGAAAATTTAAGATTTTTTGAACTCCGGCCACCGTGCACGGTGGCTGGCAGTGTGGCCGGTACAGTGGTCCGTCACCTGAGCAATGGTCGGATTCAGATGGGGACAGAGAGAATTAAAGGGAGTGTTTGAAGTTTTTTTAAAGAAAGAGCTCAAATGATTTTTTTGTTAAAATTTTGACTTATATAGCAGCATTAAAACGACGCCGTTTTGCCTTAACCCAAAATCTGACCCGATCCGACCCGGAGGGTCCGCGTGTTTTAAGAAAATGGGATATTAATCCCTTTAGTCCTTCCGTCCTTTCATCTTTTAAATTAAATTTATTGCAATTTTTTAATTTTTGCCCTGAGTGAAACATTTTTTTAAGATAACAAATTAGCACTTTACAGCAACACATTAAGCATTTAAATTGAACGTAAATGAAGACAGTTTTAATATAACAACTCATCAATTGTACAGGACATTTAATTTGTAAAATCATACTTAATATATATCCTGTTTCAAACATTGTAAGATCATCAACAATGCAAGTTACTAAATCAACATAACAACATCACATTCGGATAGTAGTTCTAACCCAAACTGGACAACTTAATTAACACCAATTGGTAGTATAACAACATCTAAATTTAACTGTGAAATCAACAGATTCGGACAGCTACATTTTCTAAATAAAACAGCATAAATGGTAGTGCATTGAACAGTGAATTTAACATATTCGGACAACTTATTTTTAAGCTCACTATCAGTTAATTGGTGAGTGATTAGCATATACAAATGTTGCATTTACAGCATTTTTTAATCAGTTTAAATAAGAGGAATTAAATGCTGAAATTTTCGGTATTCAGACCGCAAATATCTCTTTCAGATAGAGATATGGTTAACATTTAACAACTAATATTTTTCCTTATTTACAACAGCAGCAGACCAATTACACCAGAATTTACTGCACTTTCAATACATCAACTACATGCTGAAGCAATAGACATTCGTGCGGCAGATTTCAACAGCAATTTATGCATTTTTTTCATCTAAATTTTTCTTCACTTCTAACTACAGTATTTTGGTAAAATAACATGTGTTTTAAGCTACTAAACTCTACTTAACAGTCCTATTAGCCGAAAATTACTTGCATGTAATAAATATATTTTATACATAAAAATTTTACAAAGTTTCCTTTGAAGAACTTACTGAACAACAGTCGAGCCCACCCTTGAACGATATCTTTCCTCTTCTTGCTGCCACCGAATTTCTTATGGAACCAGCTCCTAATTGAACTCAAAATTAACATGCAATAGCTTTCTTCTTCTTTCTAATTTAGCTCACAAGCTTGGCCGGATGTATCCATGGCTTTTCTAGGTTAAAATCGGTTGAAGATGAGGATGGGTACAAAATAATGGCTTTGGTTTTATTTATTTAATCTTTATTAACCAATTTACAAAACTAATCTTTAATAACATCATAATTTCAACAATAACAAGCCACAAAATTTCACTACCAACATTTATGGGATATTTACCACTTAAGGTCTCCCACTATTTACTTTCATAACCATTTAATACCTTTAACTTATAGAATTCAACTTTTACGCTTTACACGATTTAATCCTTTTACCAAATTAAACACTCAAATGGCAAAATTTCTTTACAAAACTTCCGCACAAAGATTCTATCATGCTGTAAACTTTAATAAAATAATAAAATAATTATTTTGACTTTAGATTTGTGGTCCCGAAACCACTATTCTGACTAGACCCAATTTTGGGCTGTTACAAATCCATTCCCAATATCTCATCGAATTCATCAAAAGGCATAGCATTAAATCAGCTAAGAAACATTTACCCTTTACCATAAGTGGACAGTTTTTACAAACTTTATCCACCTTTACACATTGACCCAAAGGATTTGAAACTTCCATCACAAATTCAATGAATTCAATATGTAAATTTTTAGCATTTACTAAATTTGTGCATATATACGAGTGTGTGGAACTAGGATCAATCAATGCAGTAATATCGGTATCTAGTAAAGAAAAAGTACCAGTAATGACATCTAGCGCTGAAGCATCTTTTTGGGCTCGTATGGCATATATTCTTGCAGGAGCTCGAGCCTCAGATTTAACATTTGAATCTTTTGTAGTGTTTCGACTACCACTAACATTTTTGAGGTGTCTAGGTGGTCTGCCTCTTGAAGCAATGTTACCTGGTTTTGAAGTCTGTTCAGCATCTCTTTCTACTGTTTCTGGACAATCTTTCAAGAAGTGATCAAATGAACCACAGTTGTAACATGCACCGGTTTTCATTTGGCACTCACCATAACGAAATTTGTTACAGTGTTTACATCTTGGCTTCGTGTTTCCCACACTTCCAGCACTAGTCACTGACGGTGACGATGACTTGGGATTAGAGCGTTGAGAACTACGCTCTTTACCGGAATACCCAGCTAAAGTAGTAGATCATTCTTAATACCTCTTTGATTTCTTTGAAGAAAATGATTGAGAATTACCAATAGGTCTTTTCCCAGAGGATCGGGCTTCTTTGTTTGCCTTCTTCTTTTCTTTACTTAGCTCTTCAACTTTCTTTGCACGATCAGTAAGTGCTGCAAACTCTCTTATTTCTAGAATACCAATCAGTAACTTTATGTTTTCATTTAATCCTTCCTCGAAACGTTTACACATTCCTGCCTCTATTTGTACCCATTCACTAGCATATTGGCTTAACTGTACAAACTCCCTTTCATATTCCGCAATGGTCTTGTTCCGCTACTTTAATTCTAGAATTTTTTTCCTTTTCTGATCTATGAATCTTTGACTAATATATTTCTTTCTGAATTCAGATTGAAAGAATTCCCAAGTAATATTTTCTTTTGGAACCACTAAACTTACTGTTTTCCACCAGTGATAAGTCGTGTCCTTTAAAAAAGATACAACACATTTCAAGCATTCAATTGGAGTGCATGATAATTCATCCAACACTCGAGTAGTATTTTCCAGCTAGAATTCAGCTTTTTCCGGATCATCATCTATTGTAGTTCTAAATTCCTCAGCCCCATATTTTATGAGTTTATCCACTGGAGCCTTACCATTTCTAACAAGTTCAGTACCCGATGGTCTCTCAAAAATAGTCTGAACATTTTGTGGGGAAGGTTGTGGTTGAGAAGCAACATAATTTCTTCTCAAATATTCAGGAAACCATTTATCCAACATTTCAAAGAAAGCCTCTTTAGCATATTCACTTCGGCCCTCTGATTCGGACCTTCTACTACTACTACTACCATCTGTAGCTCATCATACGGAAGCTTGAGAAGCACTCTCAACTTCTTCAGATTCGACTCTTGCTCGATTGGAAGACATTTACTATATAAAAACACATTTAAAATGATCAGGATATATCACACTGTCATCAATTATGTAATGGCATGTATAGCTAAATTCACACTTGCTATATTAATCTGAGAATAGACTAAACTGCAGCTCTGATACCACTAAATGTAACACCCCTAACCCATATCCGTCACTGGAATAGGGTTATGAGACATTAGCGGACTTATACACTAGCATTTATACAAAACTGAGTCATAAATTTGTATTCCAAATCAATTCTTTTCAAATTTCACCATAAAGTCCCTAATATGGGCCTACGAGGCCCAATACATGCTTTGGAAGCAGTTCAGGATTAAACTGGCAACTTTGGAAATTTTTCCTTCAAGATAGGGGCACACGCCCGTGTGGCCTGGGACATGGCCGTGTGCTAGCCCGTAGGGATCCCATTGCCGTGTGGCCAGCCCATGTGGCATTCTGACTTGCAATTTCTTAAGTATCAAAGGGGCACACGCCCATGTGGCTAGGCCGTGTGGTAAACTGATTTTTCACCATTTTTAAACCATTTTCACATGATTTTGACACATGATCATGCTTGAAACCTGTGCCCTTCACACGACCAATACACACGGCCGTGTCCTTTGCCCGTGTACTATCTTGACTTTATTTTTAAGGATGCAGGGGACACACGGTCATTTCACATGCCCGTGGGCTGTCCGTGTGTCACACACGGCCTAGACACATGCCCGTGTGTCTTACCCGTGTGGACGAAATAAAGCTATTTCCTAGCCCTATTTCTCACCCAAACTTAATCATTTTCCTGCATAAAAACTTACATACATATACCAGCCAATTTAACCAATTTCCATCATTTAATCTAACATTTCCAACTCTTAACTATACCTTGAAGCTTACCTTTACATTGGTTTGTAAATCATGTTTTATGAAAGGTGATTTGTATCTTGTTGAACATGAACATACCGTATTACCTCAAAATACATATTACGAGCCATTCCAATTGCTAGGCTGTAAACAAACATGTTACTTCATCATTTGGCCTCATTAGCCTATACATGCCATTATATCAAAATGAGTTTATTATTTATACCAAAATCAAGGAGTTGATAGTGTGATGATAGCTCCAACCCAATCCAACCTTCACGAGCTTCGAGCACTATAAAATAGGGAAAAATAAACTTAGTAAGCATTATATGCTTAGTAAGTTCATATAACAAACTACACTTACCATTCATATATAACAAGTAAATCATACATAAGGCAATTTATCCATCAATTTGGTAGACTAGCAAATATGGCCTATACGCAACCATTCTACCAAATTGGTTAGTACAAAAACATTATTATGCATGGATGAACTCATCATGTCATTTTTCCTTATTTCACTTGTTAATACATTTCCGTTGAATCTTTGAATTTCTGATGGACCTTTCCTTTTCTAGTTGTACACCCGAGGTGCATATTCCCTTTTCAAGTGATACACATGAAGTGTACATACCCTTTTCAATTTGTACACACAAAGTGTACATAACCTTTTCAAGTGTACACATAGTGTACTTTTCATTTTCAAGTGGTATACACAAAGTATACCTTTCCTTTTCAATACCACCCTTTCGGGTCACATCCCTTTTCATGATAAGATCAAAGTATTATCCTTTCGGAACAACCTTTACTGCAACATATACAGGATCTCATATACACGGTAATCACCTGTCCAATCAGAAATCAATATTCAAATGGATTCATGTAATATTTCATCATTTACATGTAAATCACAAATCAACATTGGTTTATTACATGTACATACCAATTACAAAACATGATACACGTGATTCAACAATCAATTCAACACATTTACATGCTTAATTTAGTTATACGAACTTACCTCAACAATTGATTGTATCTACTAATCCGAGACTTTTTTCTTTCCCTCGATCTTTTTCTTTGTTTGACATTTTCGGATCTATATAAATAAATTTAATCATCAATTCTATGATTTTTACATTCAATCAAACCCATTTCACATTTTAGGAAAAAGTGTTATTTTGCCCCTAAACTTTTAATTAATTCCAATTTCGTCCCTAGGCTCGAAAATTGAAATTCATGCAATTTACTCCTTATTCCAAGCTTATTCAAAATTCCAATATAACTTTTACAGCACATGTATTTCATAAATTTTAGAATTTTTCCAAGAATTTCACTACTTTGCAATTTAGTCCCTACACATGTTTTCACTAAAAATCACTTTGTAAAAGTGGTTTATCTATCAATAATCTTTCATTTTCTAACAAAAACTTTCAATTTACAGCATATTAATCCATGGTTAATTTTCTAAACTTTGGTTTTCTTTTAATTTAATCACTCAAATAAAGAAATTAAGCTTTCCCGATCTCAAAAATATAAAAATTACTAAAAACGGGACATAGAACTTAACGATTCAAGCTTGAAAAGTTTTCTTTCTCTCTCCTAGGGTTTCCATGTATTTTATGAAGAAGAAGATGATATAAAATGAGTTTTAATTCTATTTAATCATTTATCATACTTTATTTAATTCAATTTCCAATTTAATCCTTAACCTTTTTTAATTTTCCATGGATGACTCATTAAAAATATCTACATATTTTTCATCAATGGTGTAATTGCCATATAAGGACTTCTCACTCTGAATTCCCTAGCTATATAATCCCTACAGCTATTAGTATGCAACTTTAAAATTTTATTCAATTCAGTCCTTTTTGCAATTAGACACACAATTGATAAAATTTTTCTATAAAAATTTTCATGCAATATTCCTATCATAATACCTATCATTTTATGAATTTTAAATAATTTTATTTTTCGGACTCGAATTTGTTTCTAGGTCGTGTCTGGCCATGTTAGTGCAGAGTTCGCACGGGCAACGGATACGAGCGTGTGTCTAGGTCGTGTAACTCACTGTCTGTGGTATAAAACTACATAGCTAAGGATACGGGCGTGTGCCTAGGCCGTGTAACTCACTGCTTGTGGTATAAAACCACACAATCAATGACACGGGCGTGTACCCAAGTCGCGTAACTCACTGTTTAAGATTTTGGGACCACACGGGCAAGACACATGGGTGTGTGTCCAGGCCGTATGTCATGGTATTAGGGCCCAAAATCAGTTTTGAGGCCGAGAATGTTGTTTAACACTATTACTGACTTCCTCAATGTATGAATAGCTGAATTTGATTGTATGAAAGCTATCTGATCTTCTGAGACGATGTGTGAATAACATAGTTGTATGTATACCATGATACATATTCTGAAGTGAAACTGTTTTATCTATTTGCGAAATAACATAGAATGACTAAGTACTCAATATGGGTACTTGTGTTTTGCATTTGTATGGGTTGGGATATTGTTAAGAAGGAAGAAATCTGTTCTGAAATTGTTGTTACGTCACAATGAGTATAAATCTGATTCTGGCGCTTTACGCATACTGAATTAGCAGCTAGGTCGCATTTCTGTAAAAGTGTCAGCGAACACTTTAAGGTGTGTAGGGTTGGTTGGGCATCGGATGTCCTTAATAGTGTGTTGGGATGGCCGAGGTCGGTGTGTAGCGAGCGGGGATAGGAATATTGCATCTGAATCTGATCGATATCATATAAGAACTGAAATTGCATATATATATACATATGTAACTGGTCTACTCTGAATCTAAATTGAATTTTACTTCTGTATCGAGCCAAATCTCTGAATTTTGAACTACACTATAAATGAGCATTAATTGAATAAATTTCTTTTACGCACGGAGTTCACAACACATTCTGTTATTGCTTGGATTTCAAGTGGTTCGCAGACTTGAACGGGTCGATGCCGCGGGAGCTCGGTCGAACTATTAGCTTTCTTTAAATTATTTCAATATGAATCTTGTTAAACTATAACAGTATGACTTTGGCAGATTATATACTTAATTAATATTTTCTTGAATTTTATGTGAATCATGGTTTGGTATAATCATTCATGTAACTCCCTAAGCTTGGACTGGACGTCTAGGTCGGGTCTAGGGTGTTACAAGAGTGTTGGTTAGATATTAAGCAAGATTCTTCAATGTCTCGATTATCATGTCATGGAAAATTTTCTAGAAAAAAGAATTACTTAATCCTTTGTCGTCTCATTCTCCACAGTGGTGAAAGCAATTTGTAGCAAGTCCTTATTCTTATCTTGAGCTACGGCCAACATAAATTTCTCCGTGCATTTTTTGTAGAAGAATGTGTTGTCTATCTAGAGAAGTAATCTACAATATGAAAAGCCTTTGATCAATGGACTAAAAATCTAGATTAGATGATAATTTGTGTTTCCCCTCAATTAACTTGTAGGGTGTGCCTCGCATGCAAGCACTTTAGACGAGAATCGACAAACAACCAAAGAAGGGTCAAAATAGATCCAATGTCGAGGCGGCACAATGGATGACATCACGATGTGTTCTCCTATTTGGCAGTCGTGTTTTAGACTTCAAGTAGGACTTCTTCTCACGGTTGGACTCTAAATACTTTAGGGTTATTTTAGAATGATTAAAACTCTAATTTCAGTAGGGTTAGTTTTCCTAGTTAAACTCTGATTATATTAGACATATTTTAGTATGATTAGAACTCTAACCTTAGCCTATTTAAAAAGTCATTGTAACCCTGATTCAGTGATGCCAAACAGTAAGGGCTTTTCTTAAGGGCAACAAGATGCGTTTTGGTAAAAGTTTCTGGTAATTGTGGAGAGTATTTTATACCTTTTTGTGAGTGCCTTATGAGATTTAGGGTTTTGTTTATCAGTTTACTCTTTGAGATTTTGAGCTTTGTATTTGGGGTTTTTGATAATGTACGTTTAGTATATTTAGGTTTATTTTCTACATGTTGTACTCTTGCTTATGTACTCATTTATTGAAAAGTCGAAGTCTCATTTGCCCACGATTTTTCCCTCTTTGAGGGTTTTTCACGTAAAATATTTGTGCACGTTCTTCTCCACTTTTACTATCCTATTGTTTATATGGGTCGATCCCCAACATAAGTTGTAACACCCATAACCCGACCCAATTTTTAGATCCGAGTTACGAAATGCTACAGCCATAACCAGAACAAAACGCATTCAAATCACATCGATTATTTCAAATAAACATGGAATACTTCATAAATACACAATTATTACTCAAATTAAACAAAAATAATCCAATCATAGCCAACTCAATTTATAACTGTCAAATACATCATTTTTCAAGCCATATATGAGCTTACGTATGCCTAATATCATCTATGATTTAATTATGACTAATTTGCAACATTTTCAAAATTTTAGTTCAATTATATCTTAAACAAATCCTTCAAGTAATCATTCATGTCATTAACACTCAAGTACTATAATATATAATTAGATTCGAGTTTTAACTGAGATTACGAAAGCTCTTAAGTTGACCCGAGCACAAATAATGATCAAATTGAAACATTTTCTAAAGTTAAAGGAAAATATGAAAAACAGGGGTCACACGGCTATGTGCCCAGACTGTGTAACTCATTGTGACTGTGTGGGAAAAAGACCAATTTTACCAAAAGATACACGACTATGTAGTTAGGTCAAGTAACTAACTAAAGCCATGTGAATAAAAAATTACCAATTCTACAATACTCACATGGACGTGTGGTCAACCCGTGTGTGATACATGCCTATGTGTCAGCCCGTGTGGTGCAAGAAAATGCCATTAAGTATTCAATTCATGCCAAAATAAACTAATGGCTCAAATGGTGCACAATTGGTCAATCAAACCTGCATAAAACCATTCTAAACACATGCTAATTCATCCCTTTTGCTAACCACAAGACCATACAAGCTATCCCACATGTAATAAACACTTTGGTAAGCTTAATAGCTTAAATATTCATCCACCACTCAAACAAGGCACACCAAACATCTTAACATTTCAAACTCAATCTTCACACAACCAATATATGCCATTTAAGTTTCTACCATGACTTGACAAAAATGCCAAAGTGCACATTTTGGTACAAAACTCATTTAACAATCAAGTTTAACACTATTTAAGGTTCTAAAACACTACCACTGAAGATAACATATAACATATAACATAAGTTATAACATATAACCATTCAAAATACCAACCACGCTCAAGAACCAAAGTATCAACAATCAAGATTAACCAAAACAAATCACCTGTATACATGCCACAAAATCGAGCTTTAAACAATTAAAAGATTATTGAATCAACAACATGATAATGTAAGCTTCTTGTTGATCCGCTTAACGTGTTTCGCAAGTTAGCAATCTACAAGAAAAAGGAAATAAAGGGAAGGTAAGCATTACAAATGCTTAGTAAGTTCACTGGTATTTAAACAACATCTTACCTTATTTTACGATTTAACACAACAAGCTATTCAACTAGACAATTTTGCCTAAACATGGCCATCATAAGTCAACAAGTTGAGTTCATCATATAACTAACTCATATAGTAATTCAAATATTTAGTATTTTAATTCAATTTAATACCAATCACATGAATTTAACAACTCAATGCCATTTATATAGCTAAATCAACATTTCAATTTATAAGTACTACAACAAGTCTCATTGGTACTATTTGAATCAATATATTCATGCTCCAATTAATCAACCTAAAGAATATACTGTATCAATATTTTGGTATCATTGATATCATAGTTCTATTCATTTCATGATATACAATCATATCAACTTGTCATTTTCCAAATTACAACACATGATTCATCATAAATTCATAGTGGCCCTCCAGCTCGTAAATCCAATTTGCATGCTCTTTACATGCCAAAATATTTATATAACACAATCATCTTTATATTACCAAATCACATTATCAATCCAATTATATATATAATTTATCAAATATCATATTCATATCGCTATTAAATTGACTCGGACTCTAATAGATACACAGATCCAACCAATCACAATAATTTAGCACCTAGTGCCTATCGGATAAATCCAAAATAGTAAGTTGCACCCAGCGTTGGTCAGTATAATCGAAAAATATATGTGCCGAGCACTCCTCGACACATAGTCGTATAACCTAGAATTCTTCTTATCCTATGACATGCCAACTATATCTGACTCTGCCCGAACAGTTAATAGGGTAACCATTCTCAATTTCCATTATAATTCAATTTCTCAATTCAATAATATTTGTTCAATAACCGATCATCAATACAAATCAATATATCAATATAATTATTCTCAATACAAAATAAATTTTGTATTCACATCAATATATAATAATCTCAATTAATTCAATTTAGTCCTTACCATAAACAATCGATCAATTTCATACCAATACGATTTGATCAATTACAACCAATTATCAATTAAATCTTATCTAAGACTTCAATTCATCATATTAAATTTTATCCATCAGTTTATCATTTCTTTATGATTTAGTCCATAACTCACTTGTTGTACCAAATTGTGAATAATTCAAACTTCTATCAAACAAATATAAACCCACAATAAAATGTAAAAAATTTAATAAAATGTTAATATATAAACTTACCTAACTAAATCAGCAAAGGTCAATTCTCTAAGGACTAATTAACAAATTTGTCTTTTTCCTTAATTAAATCTGATTTTGTCCAATTCCTGATCTATACAATTATTCAATTCAATTTATCAATTTCATCCTTCTTATTTTACCTTATTATAAGCATATATCAGTTAAATTTCATTATTCAGATGCCCTTAAAGTTTTGCATTTTATTCAATTTAATCCCTAAAATCGAACTTATCATATCTTTCGAATTTGAACTCCAAAATTTAAACCGACTTCAAATATGTCCATATACAGCCTCCTATTATCAGAATTTACAAAATTTTCATACCAATTTCAATATATTCACAATTTAGTCCCTAAACTCAAAACTAATAATTAGTTTCACAATTTAATCCTTTTTCCAGTCCTAAGTTTTTAAACCATCATTTTAACAACCAAAAACTTCAAATATCTCTAATAGTAACATTTAAAATCTTTAAAAGTTTTTAAAATGGAGGTTCGGGTTAGCTAAGATTAAGTTACAACAATTTCAAAAACATAAAAATTACTAAAATGGATAATTGAAGGACTTACATGCAAAGAGAATAATCTAGCTGAACTTAAAACTTTAACAGTGGAGTTTTTTGTTTTAATATTCTGCAGGAAGCCAAAAGAAGATGATGAGCTTGGTGTTTTAATGTTTTTACCTTTAATAATACTATTTTAACATTTATTAAATTACTAATTTAACCTTTACCATAACCAAAAATTAATCTACTTTCACATGTTTGACCGTCCACTTAACTCTAGGGTCAAATTGTCTCTTAAGTCCTTGTATAATCATTAATCATGCATTATTGCTTATAATAATCAATAACGATTTCTTTTTACTATTTTTATGATTTAGTCTTTTTTCCTTAATTAACCTTCCAAACTCTAAAATTTTTGAATCAAACTTAAGTTCACCAATGTAATAAACCCGTAAATATTAAATAATATAATTTATGGGCTCTTTTGGGGGAAATGAGGTCTCGTACCTTCTTTTCCAAAACCACTGACTTTCAGCTTGAACCATTTGTATCTTGACTAACTGACCAATTAATAAAATCTATAAAATTGAAATTCACAATAATATCATATTTAACTTGTAAATATTAAATAATAATATTTATGGACTCAATCGTTAGAATTGTGATCCCGAAACTACTATTTCCGACACAACTGAAAAATGAGTTGTTACATAATTGATGCCTAAAAGTTGTGAGAACCATTTTTATTTCAACTATCGTACTAGAAGCATATTATTGGAACATACCTAACCACTTGAGCAAATCATAATACGATGTATCCCAATGTCCTAATAGCCATGCAATTGCCTTTTGTTTTGCCTTTCATGTTTCTTGTATGAGATGAAAAACTAATAATTGGACTAGATCTTGACCATCAAAATTGATATGGATATCACATTATTTGTTTCAACCAACCCAATGATACACTTGTATATTAAGTTGAAGTCTAACTTTAAATGATCATGTAATCAATTTGCAATAGTTTAGTATGCAAACCATTATATTTAGGGGTTTCCTAAATATCTTTTTATGCATATAGGATGCCCAAATCAACCAGTTGTAGTTGTTGCTGAATTTTGTTCATTTGCCCGTATAAACGGTTGATGTTGATTTAGCAACTTTGTAATCCATTGACTTTATTATTGTAATCCTTTTTTTTAATAACCTCTTTTGATTGAAATTGTTGGCAAACAAAGAGCTCACGAGTGTCTTCAAACAAAGGAAAATTCAAATATTGCATTCGTTAGCATATTTTGGAAATTTATGCATACAAATCGTATCAATATTGGTGGTTCAATAACAACTTGGTGGGTTATATGTATAAAGGTTGTAACTCAAAGGGACAACACTTATTATAATGTCTTTCACATTTGAATCAATGTCATCTTCAACTTTAGCTTCAACTTTAGCTTAGATTTCGATTCAAGTTCAATAAAATCTACAAGGTGATTATCGTGATATTATAGATCCTTGAATGCATTAAATGCGAATTGCATTCTATTAGAGATAGTGGGCTCAAATTCATTTTGAACATTTCTTACTAGAGAATGTCTTTTACCAAAGATTGTAGCAATCTCAAAATGATATATACACCTAATAGTGTTGCATCCACCATCATTTGGTACAACTTTTGAATTGCATGCATTGTTGTGTTTTGGGTATTAACCTCAGGAAATGTTGAGGTTGACCGAATCTCAGGATGATATATTACCATTAGGTTCGTCAGGTTCGTCAATGCACTTAGATAATAGAAAAAATCCATGTCCATCATGAACATCTTCGAGCTTTGCTGACAACTCAATTGTAAACTCACTACTTTACTAGTGTCTGAACACTATCATAACATCTTCATTATCATTAAGATCCACTACATAATATTGAGCACCTCTTCTACTTGAACTCAAAAATTTATACTTTAGATCGAATATCCTTTTAGTATTAACAACCTAGATTTTCCTAAGAATTCTCCTTGCCATGTCTTTTAAGATGACTCAATTCCTAAATGGATGTTAAGATTTCAATCTCAATCGAGGTAATTAATCCATTCAAGTGGATTAATCCACTAAATTTATAACACCCCTAGCCTGTCTCAGTCGCTAGGACTGAGCTACAATACAAAACGAAATAGTTGTAAACCTTTGTCTGATAAATCAAGTCAAAAATAATTATCCATCATAATATAAGTCATTTAGAACAAATTTAAACCTTTCCCGAACCTAATACGAGCTTTTGTGAGCTCTAAAGTTGGTCTGGAATTGAACAATAACTAATCCATAAAGATTTCAAAAATTTATGACGATGTCAGGATAAGACTTTTCCCATGTCGTGATGTTTCCAAACAATATGTCACGTCACGATGTTGAACCACTTGACATCGAGACGTCACAAGCTATTGGCCAACATTGCAGGAAAAGGGAAACAACATCGGGACAAGGAATCTGTTTAGAGCAAAACAACTAGGCCATTTATAGTCATTTTGAACTATCATCCAAAACACTTAAAGGAGGAACTTAACATAACCTATACCTACACAAGTCATGTCAATTTCATATCAATTACATACCATTTGAACACCATTCTAACATATGAACCAATATGCCACATTTGGCACCAATTTAAATCAAAACTATTATATAACCTTTCAAGCCATTCAACATTCACTTTCTCAAGTCAATCCATGCTCAATTTATATCCAACATTAAGAACCAAACAAACATAACACATTAGGTTCTCTAATATGCATACATATATCATTGCCTTTTAGACATAAGTTCAATTCAAGTAGGTTTCAAATAAAACAAACATTATAATATACTAAGACACTCTTAAGTACATGCCACATATAACTAAACTCAAAACAATTGAAAGGCTACCAAAACGGGAAATGAATAGCATGATCTCCAAAGTGAGTCGAACGTCACGCTTCGCAGTCAGCAGTTTATAAATAAGTGAAATCAACAGTAAGTATAACAAGTACATAGTAAGTCCATACAAAATTTGACTTAACTTACCTAAGTGTTATAACATTTGATCAATAGGAATTCAAAGATTCACAACATGGTAATACTTTGTCATCTTTAAACCTATTTGTACAATTTGACAAAACCATCATCAAATTAACATATTCGTACCATAACCTTAAAGTGTTCTGATCATATACATATACCAAATAGTACTGTACCATTCCAACTTATACGATATTACAACCATGTCAACTAGGTTTCTTATTAGTCTTTCCAACCATTTCTTTATCAGCTTGTTAATATCTTTGCCCAGAGAACTATAGTAAATTAATTTTGGATACTCCAGACTAGATTGCTCACATAAGTTGTGACATATAATTTGCTCACACAAGCTGTAGGTCAAGATTTTTGATATAAGTGTTATCCGATGCTACTCACACAAGCTGTAGAGAATTCACAACATATGCTAGACCTTAATAATCGATAACTAAGTCCCTAACCAACACCCGATTTATATCACTTTGGGTCTGCTCTTACAAGCTGTAGGTCGAGATTGTTATGCTAGCTCTATTCGATGCTGCTTGCACAAGCTGTAGAGAATCCGCAACGTATGTCAGATCTCAGCCATCGATAAAGTAGTCTCTGACTAGCATTTAATTCCTTTAAAATAGTAACAGTTTGCTATTTGTATCGTAGTATTTATTAATTTCTCATGGGCATTGTTTTGTATTCATACATTTTAATCTCTCTAAAATCATCATTTATACATTTTTTCTACCATATATACATTTCATAATCATCTATTAACACGTATTTATTCAAAAGCATCTTATATTCCACACTTTACAATTTAATCCATTTGGTCTAAAACTTAACATTTGTACAACAACTCAACTAACAAACAAGACATTATAACACTTAAATAACTAAAATTAACATAATAAGGGCCATATGAACTTACTTGGTAAAAACTGCAACTAACCAGACATCATGGACTAATCTGCAATTTTTCCTTTTCCACAAATATCCTCCGATTGGTTTAAATCCCGATCTAAATCACAATTTAATTTAATTATCAATTCCAAACATCACTTAACAACATACTATAAATATATATCAGTTCAATTTCATTTATCGAATATTCCCTCAATTTTTTCATTTTATTCAATTTACTCTCTAAACCAAATTTGTCATAACTTTCAATTTTGAGCTTCAATTTCGAAACCGACCTAAATTATGTCCTTCTACATCCCTCTAATATCTATAATTATAGAAATTTCATGTCAATTTCTAAATATTTACACTTTAGTCCCTATGTTCAAAACTAACAACTTTCACTTTACAACTTAGTCTTTTTTCATATCTAAGCTCAAAATATATAAATTTAGCACCAAAATCTTCAAGATTCAACAATGGAATTTTTTTTAAAACTTCAACAGTTTCACAAATTAATCCCTGTGCCAGTTAAATCAAACTCCTGGGATCTCAAAAACATAAAATTTATAAGAAAAGATTGAGGGGCTTAAGTCTTGACGTGAAGAACCCTAATTTCCTTATGTTTTTCGGTGATGTAGAAGATGGAATGAACTTAAAAATGTTTTCCCTTCCTTTTGTTTTTATTATTTACTTATTATAATTTTATAATTATAAGCTTTAAACATATAATTCCATATATATATATATTAAACAAACATTATTAACCATCGACTATTCATAGAAAATGGTTTATTGCCTTTTTAGACCATGTTTTAATTATTATTTTAGTCTTTTGGCAATTAAAAATCTATAGTAATTAACTTCTATGATTTTTATGATTTAATCTTTGTACCTTAACATTTACGGGTTCATTCGTCAAAAATGGGATTCCAAAACTACCGTTTTTGACACCATTGACGTTAGGGTCGAAACACTTGTACCTTAGCTAACTATCCCATTTAACCGATTTGTCAAACTAAAATTTAATATAATACAATATTTAACTCATAACTATTAATTAATAATACTCATGGACTCGATCATCGAAAAATAGGATTTCAAAACTACCGTTTTCGGCATCATTGAAAAACGAGTTATTACAAAATTGTTTCAACATCTTCTCAATTGAGGTTGTAACATATTAAAAACAAAAAAAATCAAATAATATTATTAAATTTAATAATTATTAATAACAAATCTTTCAGCAAAAATAACACTAATATGCTATAATTGTAAAAAAAAATATATTTATAATATATATATATATATATATATATCAAATTCAAAAATTGGTAAGAACAATGAAATATAGACCAAAATATTTAATAACACAAAATAATTGGAATACGTTTAGGATTGGTAGATTTTGAGAGGAAATTTGAGAATGAATATTGAATGCATGTTTTGAAGAAATATAGAGAGGAAGGAGCATGAGCAAAAATCTGAACATTTACCTCGACACCTAAGGTTGTCTAAGGCCAAGCTATTCAAATCAATTCCATTTGACAATATTGTGAAAAAAAGACTTGAGATCTCAACATTTATCTCAAGTCAGTTTGTAGCAAATAAGTACAAGATTGATTATGGCATCTTCAAAATATATCAACAACACCTCAAAACCTAGGGTATCAAGGTCAGTTAAATGTGATATTATCATCACCAAATAATTGGGTTTCAAATTTTCTTTAAAGATGGCAAAATTTGAATCGTTCAATAAATTTTAAATTGGTTCTCTCTAAATGGAGTGGTTTTTTTTTCTTTGAAAAGTGGATATGAGTGAGCTTTTTATTGAACAGTGGATATGAAACAGTTACAGTAATTACTTGACCCATCTTGCCCAATTATATAAAATTATTATTTTATCCTTATATATATAATTATTATAAATAAATATTAATAACTCTCGGATTTAGGATATTAAGTCTAAAGATTTAGGGTCTAAAATTTTAAAATTTATTTATAAATAATTATTATTTAATTATAAATAAAGTTAATAAATTTTATTTATAAATGTTCCACTATTTTTTAATTATTATTTAACGATGCATTAGAGATATCCAGCATTGAATATTCTCACATTATTTAAAATGTTTTGATATAGTATAATTACATAATAATACAATATTTTATCATTTTGAAAATAAAATGTATTTAAATAAAGTATTAGTTTATTAAATTTTATATAAATATATATAATATTTGAAGCAAAAGAAGAAAATATATAAATACAAATTATTGTATCATGTTTTTCAAAGAAGTTAACAGGGAGAGTGTTAAGGGAGGCAATTAGGGAGCTTAGACTCTCATGCTGGAAAGGAAAACATTTGTCTTATCTTCTGGGTTTTGATTTTCAAAAAACATTTTCAGGGCTCCTGGTTGAAAATTTCATGATTAAAGGCCTAAATAGCAGGCTACCTCCATGGTTAAAAGCTCTTTTCTTTTTTAATCCAACTCTCCTTAAAAGCATATGCTAATAACTAGATTTAGCTCATTGTAATTTATAATCTAATTTAAATTCAACATAATTATTGTTAACAATATAAGAAATTAGTGGTTCAAACTGACAAAGATATCCACCTACTTCACCCTTTTAAAATAGGCAATACATATATTAACAAATCAAATTCCAATCTTTCTATTTCTTTTCTCATTTTCCTTTCATTAATTTTAGGTATAGTTAGAGAGTTTAATTTTTTTTTCTTTTCTTTTTTTCATTCGGTCTAATTCAACTCAAACTTAAGCAATAAAATTTATTTTCCATTTTGGTTGTGTCGAGTTATTACTAGAATGGTGCATACTCACTAAAATGACTGGAGTCAATATAGAATCGATTATACTAATCTAACCTCCAAAAAATTCTCAACCTATCAAATGAACCGTGACTCATGTTATTTCTAAACATAATAAAATGATATTTTGATATATGAGAAAATATTTGATACATTGCTAATTGAGTTATTAGACTCCAGTCCACAATCAATATAAATGGTTGAGAAATATTTTATACGTATGTAGCAAAATATTCTAAAAAAAAAATAAACACATGAGTTGTGTAGACGACTAAAAAACCAAATACTAACCTGGATTCCAACAAATTAATTCAACCAAATTCAGTTCATGCATTCAAAGTATTTTTCTTTTCTCCAAAAGAAAAATAAAATCATTAAAATTTTAAATTCCCAGGCTACCATTATTATTTATTACTATATTTAAAAAACCCAGAAAATATTTCCATCTCAAACCAACATATGGACCCACCAAGACTGACACAGAGACTTCTCTTCCTCCCTACAATGATCAAACGGCCATAAATTCAATTCTCAAAGTGGAAAAAAGATTCAAAGTGTTAAAATCTTGGGATTGAAAAAATATAAAATAAGTGCCACGTAGGCATATGACAATCTGGCATTGGCTCCATGGTTCTTCACACCTAAACACCTTTTTAGGTCAAATTTTATTTTCGCTTAATGCACACTTTTATTTCTAAAATATACCCATTTCAATTTTTAACATTTTCACTTCAATCCTTAACGTTATCAAATGTTTTTAGTTTAATCCTTCCGATGTTAAAAAAATTGTTTTAAATATTCACTTAATCATAAATTATCATATGTCATTAATGTTAACAATGATGCCATCATCCCGAAAAGCCCTTTAAAGTATTAAAAAATATAAAAAAATTTATTAAAACTTAGAAAAAAAAATTATAAAAATTATATAATTTTATATGTTATAAGTTTTAAAAAAACAAAAAAACAAATAATTGTTAATTTTTTTTTAAAAAAATCATAAAAAATATTTGAGATTATAAAAGATGGTAAAAAAATTAAAAATTTTAAAAATGATAAAAAAAATTATATAAAAAATTTATTTTAAGAATATTTTAAGAGAATAAATAAATTTTTATATCAAATTTTAAATATTTTAAAATACATCAGTTTTTAGTACTTAGGTTCCTTATATAATGTTTGAAGTAAGCTTCCTTTATCTATCGTCATGTAAGTGCTCTCTTTATTTTGTACTAATGTGATCTACAATGGTCAACCACTCGACAACCGTGGTGGACTTAGGGAAACTGATAACATATTCGAATATCAGTGGCATTTGATTTGTAATCGTGATAATAAATATTAAAGATTCAAAACATAATTTGAATTCAAATATTTTAAGGCAACGAATGTATATATTAATATTTAGATCTACAATTCATTTAAAAAGCATATTTGCAGACAAATAATTTATCTTTAGATAGTATAAAGTATTTGGAATAATTAAAAATATAATTTGAACTGAACTAATATTATTTTTTATTATTTAAATAATTAAAAAATTTATCCAAATTTATCACATAAAAATATCTACCAATTATAACTTTCAATTAATTGAATTATAAATAATTATCGCAAGTAGTATCCTTCAAAGAGATAATAATCTAGTGTTCAAGAGTTCTAGTAAATGTATTTTATAAAATTTAAAAAATATTAAAATTTCAAATATTTTTTTAAAATAGTAATTTTAGTAATTTTTTATATTTTCTATAATTTTATGTAAATTTTTTAATTTTATTTTTTAGTAATTTTGATAAATTTTTTGTGATTTGTTTTCATTTTTAGAGGTTTTTTAGGTGACAACATATGATTGCTTAAATATCCCAACAGATAATTTTTATTGTTCAAAGAACTGAATTAGGAAGTTCAAGAGATTAGAGTAGGCAAAAAAAAAAAACTATAAGAACAAAAGTGAGAAAAATGATATACTTTAAGGACTAAAATGTGCATTAGACCTTTTAATTTTACTCCATATGCTATACTTAAATTTAAAATTTTAATTTTATACCTTAAATTTCACATAATTTAATCCTCAATGTTAGTGACTTCGACTAAGGTATTATTTAATAAATTAAAATTTGAAATACTGAATTTATATTATAAATTTAGTTTATTGATAAAAAAATAAGTATTAATATAATTACGTTGTTAGGTAATAATAAATTTTGATTTTGAAATCATTTATTATTTATTTCATAATTCTAATTTTTTTTAAAATTCTAACCTTTGTAATATAATATTTTATATTATTTTTAAACATTTTGGATAAAATTTAAGACATTATTTTTTTAAAATAAAGGAAAAAAAACATTTCAAGTGTAAGTTTTTAAAAATAAAATTAACTTAAAGATATTTAAACTTTAGCTATTTGCCTATTTTTGCTTTTCAACCCACTTTTTTGAAAAAAAAATGTAACATAATTATCAAACACATTTAGATTTAATATTTACATTTTTTCAACGAAATTTAAACATTCAATACTTCATCAAACATGACATAACACTAAGGAACAAATTATGCCATAAGAACTAAATTTCTAAAATGAGAATAGTCCAGGGACTAAAATCAGAATTTGACCAACCTTTTTATTATATAGTGATAAGCTTCTGTTCCTTTCTTCTCCATCTTCAAAGCATCCACAATTTTAATTTCTTTACTCTCTCGCGTTCCTTCCCTTTCTCTTCAGACAAAGCATCAAATTTCCCTGTTTTATGTTTTTGTTTCGTTTCTTTCATTTCCAAATTCCAACAGTACCCAAACAAAATCTAGAAACAGTGATTCGTTTCCTGTTTCAGACACAAACCTCTGTGTGTGTGTGTGTTTTCCTCTTTATTTTGCAGCTTTTGAACCCTTCTTCATAGACAAAAAAGAAAACAACTCTTCCTTGTCCTAAAACGAGAAACCATGCATAGAATTGAGAAAATGAGAGAAAACCCATCTTTCTCTTCTACGCTGCTTGACAAAATCTATCGTTCCATTGATGATGGCGACACCAAAGTTGGAGACATGAAGTTCTACAGTGAGACAATGCAGAAGACAAGTACCAAAATGTCGAGTTTACAGCCAGCTTGTTTGATTGAGAAATGGATGGAAAAGAAGGTTGGTGAGAAGGCAAATGCAGACAAGAAGAAGAAACAGGTTGTTTCCGAGTTTGTAAGAAAATCATCACATCATGAACATGATCATGACCATGAACTTGATCATGATGGTGTTTTCTTTAGTTCCACTTCAATCTCATCTGATTCCAGTTCTGGGGGTTTTTCATTTTCATCATCTGACACTGAATCCATGTACGGTACTGCAACGAAAACTAAAGCTTCATCCTGTTTTGTTCCACCATGGCTGAAACCTGTCAAAACAGGGGGAGGAGGAAGAGAGAGAATGGAAGAAAGGGTGGACATGAAAATTTATGGCAACTTAAAGAAAGTGAAACAACAACAACAACCGATTTCACCAGGTGTCCGTCTCACAAGTTTCATCAATTCTTTGTTCACGACAGGCAATTCAAAGAAAAAAACCAAGGGTTCATCATCATCAACAACGACAACATCGGGGCAGGTGTCGTCGTGTTCTTCAGCTTCATCGTTTTCAAGGTCATGCCTAAGCAAGAACTCGGCTCCGGGGGGAGAAAAGTTGCGTGACGGGGTTAAAAGAACAGTTAGGTTCTGCCCCGTGAGCGTAATCGTGGACGAAGACAGTAGACCGTGCGGGCAAAAGTGCTTAAACGAAGAACGAGGGTCGAAGTCGAAATTGCCGTCGGTTTCGGTTCCGAATGCATGGAAAATAGGGAAATCGCCATCGACGAAGCGCGAGGAGGAAATGAAGTTTCAAGCAATGGAGAAGACGAGGCGAGTTGAAGAAATGGCCAGAGAGTTTTTGAAAGAGTATCATCTAAACCAGAAAAAGAACAATTTAATTTCAATGGATTCTCGCAGAGATTATGAAGATGAAGATGATGCAAGTAGCTGCTCGAGTTCGGATTTATTCGAGTTAGATCACCTTGTTCTTTTAGGTAACCATAGGTATGAAGAAGAGCTTCCCGTGTATGAAACTACCCATGTTCAAACAAATCGAGCCATTGCTAATGGCTTCCTAGTCTAGTTTTCTTTTTGTTCACAATATACAGAGAAACAAAAAATTTCAGCTTTAACTTTGTGTTTGTTTTTTTTCTTTATTTCGTTCTAATTATGATTTTAGTATGTTAGAAATTTGAGGGTTTAATCTCTTTAATCTAAGATAATTTAGCCTATACTTCTATATGGAAATTACTTATGATGTTAAAAGTGATGAATTGATTTTTGTTTAAATTATAAATTTATTATTAATTAAATGATATATGTTTAATTATTCGAAAAAATAATGGTCATAAAATATTGTTAAATTAAAGATGCAAAGATGGTGAAGTAGAGTGAAATGGAATGGTATAGGTAGGATGTAAAAATGAAGGAAAAAGAAAATATGGGATTGTGAAAAGGAACAAGTGGGGATGCGTTAAATTCTTTAGATCGATGATCTGAACTGAAGAGATACTGACAGTTTCTAAGTGATTGAAGAAAGAAAAAGAAAAAGAAAAGAAAGATTCGAGATCGTAATGAGAAGCAAAATGAGAGAGAGGGTAGGTGTGATGGTAAAGGCAAAGGCAGATCTTCTCTCCCCCCATGGGAATACACAAAGTTATGAGACCACTGCAAGCTTTTGCTTTCCTTCCTTTTCTCTCTTCTATTTCTATTTTGGATCCAACCCTCCTTTTTTCTTTTATTTTTATCCTTAGCTGAAATGTAAATCAAATAAGTTAATTCATCCTTAAAAGCAAGATTTCGAAATTAAGTTGAGTTAAAAAGAATTTTATTATTTTAACTGTTGAACATTGTCATTTGCATCACAAATTCCCCACCGTTCCTCTTACCAAGAGAAGAGGGTACTCTTTTGGCTTACTTATGCTTCCTATTCAAGACTCCTATTATTGGTGAGTTAAGTTCAGAAATAAAATCATTCAAAAACTCTTCTTTTAAATAAAGAAGTTTGATGCTTCTCTAACTTTACAAGTAATAGCATAAAAGAAACTTGTTTATGTATTTTTTATGACAGGTAAAACAAAAGGTAATAGTAGTGAGGGTGCTTTGTAATGACATAATGGAATCTGGTAGTGCTAAATTTCAATGGGTAGATCAAAATATTAATGTTATTTCTAAAACAATTAAGATTACAATTATTATGAACATGAAAAATGTAGATAAAAACAAGTTTACAGCATTTAATTGTTACTGGTTTACATTTTTAACGTAAGACAAGGTCCACAAGGGTAGAGGTAGTTTCATATTTTCAAACAAGGAAACAGAGCTGTACTGTTATTTTGTGCATTAAAATTGACTCTTAGGATTCCTGTAAAGGGACCAACAACATTGTAAGTCTGCTCATCAATTATAATGGACTTTCTACAAACAAAAACTAGTGTTGTCCATAAGATTGGAGAAACAATAGCTCTCTAAAAGTTGTCTATTATGATTAGACTGCTTGCTCAATTATCGCAATGGACCATTCTACTTGCAAACCTTGTGATAAATGTGAATCTGTGCATACCAACTTAATCAATGTTTTTGGTTTTAGATTACTATTTTATCATTGTTTTTCTCAGTTCAATTGATAGAAAAAAGTAAAAATAAAGGAAAAAATTATAAATAGCAATAATGAATGGGAAAATTAGGTAAAAATATCGAAATAAAAAAAATTAGAGAATTAAAATAGAATTTTTCAAATTTAAAGAAATAATTCGATTTTTTTAAAGAGAGAATGTCCTAGAAAAGTGCTTTCTACAAAACAACATTTTTTTTACACATCAGCTCCTTTGATCAAACAGTTAAATGTTAGTAGTTTTGTCCTTGAGTCCTAGATTTAATTTCTCTCCTACTCGCATTTGTATTTTTTTATTTCATGCTGTTTTAATTTTTTTAAAATTTTTAATAAAATTTTTAATTAATAAATATATTATTTTTTAATTTTTTTAATTCATTTTTTCAATTAATAACTCTTTTATTTATATAAATAAAATAGTGTATGTGTAATTATATAATAAAAATATATATTTTTATTCTATGTGACATTATGTTTAAAATATTTTTAATTAATAATTTTTTTATTTATATAAATAAATTAATAAATATGTAATTATATAATGAAGTCATATAATTTTTATATCTATCATTTTGTTAAATATATTTATATAAAAATTATTTTTATTATATAATTATTATTTTATTTGTATAAATAAAAGATTTATTAATTAAAAATATTTTAAAATTAATTATATACAATATGTATTTTTATGATATAATTACATATTTATTATTTTATTTATATAAATAAAAGAGTTATTAATTAAAAAGATGAATTAAAAACTTGAAAATAATATATTTATTAATTAAAAAAATTAATTAAAATTTTAAAAAAATAAAAAATAATATGAAATAAAAAATATAAATATGAATAGAAGAAGGATCGAACCCAAAACTTAAAAATAAAATCATTGACATTCCATCATTTAATTAAAGGAACTAATATATATATATAAAGAAAAACATGTTTTATAGAAGGCGTTTTTCGAAAAGCAGTTTTCTCAAAACGCATTTTCTATTCCTCCCTTCAAAATTGAATTATTTTCTTAAATTTAAGAAATTCCAGCCTAATGTCTTTTTTTTTATTTCAACATTTTTATGTAATTTTCGCATAATGAATGGCATAAACATAAATTATATACTCCAATTCAGGTTCGATCAGAAGAGCTTTTTTCTCGATTTGGGTAATTAATTTGGACTAAAATATAAAAAAAACAATTCAACCAGTTTTTATCGGTTCAATATGTTTTTCTATTGATTTAACTAGTTTATAGTTTGAGGGTCAATCCCAATTTTAACTTCTTCACTCTAAAATAAGTCTAACCCCTTTATACAAATTGATATATTAATCAGTTTTCAATTCAACTGGTTGGTAAGAGCGTAGTTAGAAAATATTTTTAGAGAACACTGAAATTAAATTATAATTTTTACTATAATAAAAATTTAATTTTTAAATATTAAATTAAAGTTTTATCAACTTTTACTAATTTAAAATTTTAAAAAATTTAAAAGATAAAAATAAAAAAAAATCATTTTAAAGGAAGTCAAGAACTTGCGAGCTCAACTAAATTGCGTCTGCTAATTTGTCCAATTAATTTAAAAAACATTGATGTTAGTTCAAAAATCTTTTTGGAGTTACAACAATTCTAATAAAATCATTTAATAAAATATGGGATAAACCCACACATGTACCTGGAGTGAGACTAAAATTTAAACATCAGTTCTTAAGATTCCATTTTTGTCGTAACTAATGAAATGGGAAAGTTCTTATTTACTAATATCCCATCAATCATTAAATAAAAAGAAAATCGTTCTAAAAGAATATTTAAATTGAAGTATTCAGTTATACCTATTACAAGTTAAAACTAATTTTTTTTTTATTTTTTTGTTGAAAGTCTGACTGATTCAATATATTCTATTTATTAACATTTACAAAAAGAAAAAGAAAAACAAATTTTTTAGGTATTTGATTTTTATTTTTGAAAATAAAATAAAAACAGAGATAAGGTGGTATGACCATCTGATATGATAATTAATTTTAATACATTTAATCTTTTTTTAACAATTTCATCATATTTTTTTATCATATTATTTGTTTTTTTTATATAAAAAAATTCTCTTTAATTTTTAAATAAGAAGATAATATACTTTAACGTACTTAAATTCACATTTTATTATATTAACAGTAATATACATACTAATTAAATTAAAACTTAATAGATTAAGAATAGAGTTTGTAATGTTGGAAAAAGAAAATGGGGCCTTCAAATGTGGGACTCAGCTGAGGCAGAATCTGTGATAGTCAAATTCTGTAACATGAGCATATGATTACAACCCAATAAACCATATTAAACTGCACTCTGCAGTAGTGGCATTTCTAACTTTTTCAAGAATTGTAGGCGGATGGAATTTTTTGAACAAAATTATTTGTAGTCTCTTTCTTTTTCCTTTTTCTTTTTTTTAATATTTCATGCTGCCCTTTATAGTTTGAATGCTTTGGAAGTAGTTATCGATTAATGTAATTAGATTGGATTAAATATGTGAACTTTGGATATTATATATTTTCCTGGGCTCATCTCTTTCTGTTACGTTTTTAGTGGCTACTTAAATTTTCATTTTCTTAAATTATTAATCCATTTAAAAATAAATAAATAAAAATTCATCATCTTCTCTCTCTCTCACCAGAATGTCGTCCTCAGTCTTTGAGAACTACATGGTTATAGGTATGAACACATGATAATTGTTTTTTATTTGCGCCATGAGACCTGGCAAATCTTCTGCACGAACTAGGCTACAACTTGTAAGTCATAAAGTTAAACTTAAGATCATTAAACCAAAGCAAAATAAGGTCATCCCTGAGCCAAAAGAAACAAGTGAATAATACCACAAATCTTAGATGGGTGCTTCAAGTTCCAACAAATTAGATTGTTGTAAGAAAATCTCTTTAGAAATCGAACAAGGACCTAGAGAAGAAGAATAGAAAAAGGATGGCACTTACTTTTGGAAAATCCAGAAGTAGATTGAAAGAGACATGAGGAGATGAGGAAGATGATAAGAAAAGAAAAAAGTGTCAGGTTTTGATTGGGTTAAATGTTTTTTATCTTTTATTTTATTTATTTAATTAAACAATTCTTTAATTTCTTTTACCAAGTTATGAAATTCATGCAGTACACGACACGTGTCAATCTAATTGGCTCCAAGTTTTTCTTTTAACCCAATTTAATTTTTAGACCAAAAGTGGTAATAAAAATCACTTGTGAAAAAAAATAAATTTAGATATATAATAAATGAGAAAAATACTATAATGTAATGGCAAATTTTTCATTTAAGCCTTAATTTTTTAGAGATTACTGTACAAGGGGTGGAGTGGTTTTTAGGAATAAAATTATAATTTAAATATAAAATAAAAGGTTGCAAATATTAAAACTAATAAACCCGTATTATATATACGAAAAAGCAAACAACCTATAACTCTATAAATGGTTAATGTATTATTTGCTATTTGAGTTTAGGTTTGTTGGATCAAAGGTTTATTTGAGAAATTATTTTGATATAAGAAATATCATGCTTTGAATAAAAATATTTTTAAATAAAATTTGGTAAAAAATTCATTTTAAATGATATCTCAAAAAAAATTTTGTTGAACTCATACTTAGAAAATATTTTAAAGTCAAGTTAGTTAAACAAACTTTCAAACATTTTTCAACCATGTCAAAACTGCTCTAGGCTAAAAAGTACCAATCTAGTATCGATACTTTTTGTCAAGTATCGATAGATTTTGTTGAGTATCGATAGATTCAAAATTTTATCAATATATTTTTCAATATCGATACGAAAATGACATTATGTTTTTCAAAGTATTTATCCAATATCGATATGGTACCGATACCTTTTGTTGGGCATCGATAAATTTCTTCAAGTATCGAAAGTGGTATACTTTTATTGATATGTTTTTCAGCATCGATATGAAATTAACATTCTAACTTCCAAAGGATTTATCAAGTATCGATATGATATCAATACCTACTATTTGGTATTGATAAAATTCTCTTGGTATCGATATCGATGGTTCCAACGATCACTAATTTAGGCATTAAATGCTTATAGTATCGATACCCATAGAAAAAGTATTGATTCCTGTTGTTGCAGGTGACATTAATGCATTTATATTTTCATCCACAACGGCTTTATTCAATACTCCAATAACCACAACGGGTGGAAATCAATTAAAGGGGATAAAAACCAACCTTCAAAGGGTCTACAACAACAAGAGAGATTATCCAAGCAAAAATTTCAATCAATCCACCTTTGAGCTTAAAGTTTTCATAATTTTATTGTATACACTTGTAAGCTTTCATTGTTGTTTATTCAACTCAAGTCTTTTATTGTTTCATTTGTGCTAAATTGGCAAACAATCCAATCTTGTAAAGATTCATTCTTAGTGTGCTTATTTGTATTACTCTTTGAGAGGGTTCTATCTTAAGGTTTGGGTAGAAACCTTAAGGGAGTTGTAAGGTTAAATATTGTCCTCAAAGGTTAATCAAATTAGTTAATTTTGGAAATTCCTTAGTAGTGGTAAGCTAAGGTAGTGAATTAGGTAATTGGGGTAGAACCACTCTAAATCATTGTGTTCATTTGTTCCATCTTTTCTTTCTAGCTTCTATAAAATTTTAAAAGCCAATTCACCCTCTTCTTGGTGATTTTGATTTCATTAATCAAGCTAACAATTGATATAAGAGCTAGTCTCTAAAGAAGGTCTAACAACTAAGAGAAGATCCTCAAGGTAGCTCAACTTTAGCCAAATCAATCTACACAAGATGACATCCATTTCTGGGTCAGTTTTCTATGGTGAAACTTAGTCTATCTCTCAATCTTCATACTTCAATGGAGTCAATTACTCTTATTGGAAGACTAGGATGATGTTGTTCATTCAAGCCAATGATCTTACGGCTTAGGACATCATTGTGGATGGTCATTCCATCCCTCAAAAACAAGAAGGAGAGCATTTGGTGCCAAGAAGCAAGAAGGAGTATTGAACTAAATGTCAAGGCCATGCACACTTTATTTTATGCACTTGGTTCAGAAGAATATAGTAGGGTATCATAATATTCTATAATGCCAAGGAAATTTGACATAAATTGGAAGTCACTTATGAGGGAACAAGCCAAGTTAAGAAATCAAAGGTTGGAATTCAAACAATCTATAAAAAGCCCAATTTGCCGGGGCCTATACAGAAAAAAAGTCAAAAATAAAAAGAAATAATTAAAACAGTCCAGATTACAACCCAAATTTCTAATGGCCCAATATCGCCCAAAACAAAATTAGCCCTAACCTAAAATAAATCCTAAAACAAAAATAAACAAAAACAAAACCCTAGCTGTTGGCTAGCCTCCGCCGCTCCCATGCGCTGCCTTCGCCATGTACACCCTTTTTCCCCTCCGTACCTCCACGTCGACACTCCAGCAAATGTCCTCCGTACCTGCAAGAAAGGACAAAAAAGGACAACAACAATGCAAAGAAAAAAAAACAAAACAAAATAGAGCAATAAAAATGTTGTGTTTTCGGCTATAAAAGTCAACACAATCACATTGTAATTTTTTTATAGATGAATACACAGAGAGCAATCAAAAACAAAATTTCAAAAAGGTGGTTTTCTTTCTGTTTCTATTTTTTTCATCTTTTTGTTTTTTTCTCAAAAAAAGCAAACGAAACATAAAAAAGAAAAAAAATCTCACCTTTCCCGTGTTTGGATCGCCGTGGATGGCCGAGGAGACCATCTCCGATGATAGATGGTGTAAAAATGGGTCTGGAGTCAAAGAAGCCCAAAAAAATGGCAAATTTTTTATTACCGGTCACCGTGAACTGTGACACCGTCGATGGCGGCAGGCGGCAGGCGGCAGCCATAGTGGACCAACGACCAAAGCTAGGTCGGCCATGGGGGTTGAGGGAGAGAGTTGAGAGCTCTTTCTTTTGTTTTTTTGAAGAAAAGGTGAGAAAATGAAGTTAATTTTTTTTATTTAAATAGATGAAGCAAAATAATGTTGTTATGCTTTAACCATTTAAGGGCCAAAATGACGTCGTTTAAGGCTGACCCGTGTGACCTGACCCGCTTGAGCCAGGATCCCCGTGCTTTCTTTTTAAATGGGATATTTATGCAATGAGTCCCTCCGCTTTTTCACCCTTTTTCAATTAAATCCTATTAATTTCTTTTGGTTTTGTAATTTTCCCCATAACTTTCGTGTTTATTTCATTTTGGTCTACATCAAATTCGCGCGTTTCGCAAGGCAGGAAATGTTGCCCATTTGATCCCTCCTTGTATGTGCGCGTTACAATTTAACCCTTCCCTTTTATTTTATTTCTGATTTGCCCCTAAATCTCTGTTTTAAAATTCAAATTAGTCCCATTTTGTTACTTTTACTATTTTATTAATTAATTTAGTGTTATTATTACTCTAATTATATTTTCTTTTTATGCTTATTATTATTATATTATTATATCATTAATTTTATATCACAATTACTACTATTATTATTGTATTTCCTTTCTGTATTTATTTATCAACTATTTTTAAATACCTTTATTTCATTTTATCATTTTATTACTTATTTATTTATATCTTTCTCTAGAGATTTAAAACTTTAGACTTTTATTATATTATTAATATCATCATCATTATTATTGATATTATGATTTTTTAATTTACATTACACTATATTTATTTATTTATTTATTTCTTCAACCTTTTTTAATAATTTAAGTTCCTTTATTTATATTCTTTTATGTACTTTTATATTTTACCATTATTATTATTATTATTATTATTATTATTATTATCATCATCATTTATCTATATATTTGATTTCAAATTGTATCCATAATTTCATTTCTACTTTAACTTGTTTCTTTGTTTTTGATCTTTTACAAATTATTTTCCTTTATATTTATTCGTGTATTTCTTTCTTTGTCTTTATTATTCAATTGACATGGTTCCTTATGTGTATGTGTTGATGCTATTATCATTGTCATTATTTATTTTATTTGATGATGTTCGCTAATGTTAAAATAGTGTACATTATACGATTCTCATACGTTGTTTTATTAACATAATCATTATCGTTCTTCGCTAATATGACACTTCATTCGTGAACCATTTTAAATATTATACATTTTTATCCAAACTTGTAAAAAATTAAAATTTTGAAAACTTACAATATTTCGCATTTAGGAAATTCGAGAAAACGTACCCTAACTTATGGGGTCTTAATTTTCTCGTTAAACCTAAATAGCCGAATATCCTTTCAAATTTTAAAATACATGAATTTTAAATAAAATAAAGGCAATGTTTTGCGTTTAGAAACTCGAGAAGGTCGTACCCTAACTTACGCGGTTTTGATTTTCCTTGTAACACCCCTTACTTGTATCCAAGGCTGGAACAGGGTACGAGGCATTACCAGAGTTAACCATACACATAGCGAAAACCGGGCCATAAAATTTCATTTAATTCAAAACTTTTCGAACACATGCATAGACTCATATTTAAAGACATATAACGTGGCATAAATGAGCACTTACACATCCAAAATCATGCAATAACATGTCGTTCACTTTAAACATATTTGCTTACCATCCTGTATATAATATACATTCTTACACTAACTAGAACTAGACATGCTAAATCTTATTCTCATTTTATACCATCATAATGTACTTACCAATTTGTCCATTAAACATCCATATTCAAGGCAACTTTACTCATTTCCATTTAATTCATGATCCACTGGCCTGCATTTAACTTACCTAATGTATTACGAATCATGCATAACAAACAAAGCTAACTATATCATCACATCAAAACATAGGACATGGCATGATTAATTAAACTTACAAACCATAATGGATAAGGACCACATCTCATGATCACATACGATGACTCAATGTAGACCGATACGTATGGTCAAAGTCATAATAATAATACATATCACAAACCAACTTCCTATACATGCCACTCACTTGATATTTCTAATATTTGAATTAATTCTCCCAAAAATGATAGCTTGATAGTGTGATTTTGCCTCCGACGATCTCCAACCCCAAGCCGACCAGCCAAAACTGAAGAAGTAGAGAGGAGGGGTAAGCTTTACGCTTAGTAAGTCCATATAAAGTTAATAAGCAATTACCCACATGTTTTTTTTAGGTAAAACATCATAATCGTACAATTTACTCTTGTTCAGGTTAAGCTATTTTACCGAGTTACAGTTACTAATTCATTTATATCTAGAGCTACGAGACTCCAAATTAAGTTTCATTAATTTTCATTGAAACTAGACTCATATACCTTTCCCCCATAAAATTTCCAGAATTTTTGGTTTATCCAATTAGTAAATTTTATTCATACTGTCCAATAGTTCTGACCTCTCTTCACTAAAAATTATTTTTCTCATAGTACAGAATTCAGATAATGCTCTCACCTATCTTTCTAGAGAATAGACTCATTAAAGATTTTAATAATATAAATTACAACCCATAATTAGTTTTATACAATTTTTAATTATTTTCTAAAATCGGAATAGGGGATCACGAAGTCATTCAGACTCTGTCTCATAAATATTTAAATATCTCATAATATAAATTTTGATTGTATATACCGTTTCTTCTATGTGAAACTAGACTCATTGGGATTTAACATCATATTTTATTCAGCTCCTGATTAAATTTCCACAATTTATAGTGAATTTCCAAATTTGCACCACTGTAGTAACCTAAAACTGCCAAGGTTAAATTTACTCATTCATTACTATTATTCACCAAATCCATACAATATCATTTCATTCATAATGGTAAGAACACATAATTATGATTCATAAGCATAAATCCATAATCTCAATGTCATCAAGTATCAAGGACTTATTCCAAATCATGTCATTTTCATAATATTCACCAAATACTATATACATTATAGATCATCACATGTCAAGGCATCACACATAAGTTTAGTGTACATACCTGTACAACTTGTAACATAACTCAAAGACATACTCACCAATGGCTTATCTCATTGGGATCATCAACGAATACTTCGCCAGATTACCCGTTGAACACTCGGAATATAATCGAATACACAGAATGCATGCACATAAGTGCCATGCCCATAGCTAGACAAACTTAATAGCCTGCGGAATATATGTGTAGCCAAGCTACCATGTAACCCACATATAAGTGAACTCGGACTCGACTCAACGAGTTCGGATGCCTAGTTACATCTCACGAACACAGACTCAACTCAATGAGTTCGGAACTGAAATATCCTAGTGACATGTCACTTGTATCCTCATCTATTCCTAAGGTTCAAACGGGATTTTCCTCAATCACACATCTCTGCTGTCTTCCATGGAATGTTGGAACCGATACTTGGTAGCATTTCATATTTATCAAGTAATTCACATAATTTTGCATATTACTCAACAATAACCACAAAGCATAATATTTCATAATAATAATCATCATATCATATAAATAACATTAAATTACTTAAAATGACAGTTATGTTACCAACATTTACACATGAACTTACATCTCATTTAATATCAAGGAAATAACATTAAATTACACATTGCATTATTAAAAATCATATGAACTTACCTCGTATGCGAAAATGACCATTTTTACCATTTTGTCCACAACCTGCTATTTTCCGATTTTAGCCCGAATTTTGATTTTTCCTTGCTCTATCATTTCAAATATAGCCTAATTAGGACTCACATTATTCAAATTACCCCAAAATCATATTTTGGAAAAATTACAATTTTGCCCTTAAACTTTGTCAAAATTACATTTTTTCCCCTAGACTCGTAAATTAAACTTCATCCTATTTCCTTATGTTTTATGACATGCTGATAATTTTTTCCTTCTATAGAAACATCAAATTCACACTCTAACATGTACTTATGAACATTAGGTATTTTTACCGATTATGTCGTTTTATTCGTTTTCACGTAAAATCGCTTAGTAAAAGTTGTTTAACACAATTTAAAGCTTCATATTCTACCATAAAACATCAAAATAAACACATTTCACCTATGGGTATTTTTCCAAATATAAACCCTAGGTTAAATTATTGCTAGAATAAGCTTAACCAAGTTACCGAGATTTCAAAAATGTAAAGAACTTTAAAACGGGGCTAGGGAGCACTTACAATCGAGCTTGGGGGTTTGAACAAACCTTAACCATGGCTGATGCTGGTTGAAACGGTTGAATGAAGAAGATGATAGCTAATTTGGCTTATTTCCCTTTTTAATTCTTTTAATTATTAGTTTACCAAAATACCCCTAACTTAAAAAATATTTTATTACACCCATTTCATATCTATTTTTATCCAGAAATTAACCAATGGTATAATTTCCATTTAAGGACCCTCAATTTAAAATTTCATAACAATTGGACACCTCTAGTATGTAGAACTCAACTTTTGCACTTTTTACGATTTAGTCCTTTTGACTAAATTAAGTGCCCGAACGTCAAAATTTTCAAATGAAATTTTTACGAAATTATTCCGTGAAATCGCAGACCATAAAAATATAATAAAAAATAAATTTTGCATCGTCAGATTTGTGGTCCTGAAACTACTGTTCCGACTAGGCCCAAAATCAGGGTGTTATAACTCTCCCCCTCTTTAGGGATTTTTGTCCTCGAAAATCTTACCGGAAAAGTGGTCTTCACTTAGATTCCTCAATTTCATACACGATACCAAAGTACCTTCGCTCAGGCAATGCCTCCAATACATCTCTTTAATTTCTCATATGAGCTGAAAGCTTACGGACTCAACTCCCAATTGTTCTTAAATTTTCAAAGGCTTCTCAATTTCCCATGATATCATGACATAAAACCCGGATCTCAATTTGGTTTATGGAGACTAGAATTCCAAGAAATCCAACAATCAAAGGGACTTGCACTTTTCCAAAATAATTATACATATTTTTATCATCGATAAATCACAATCCAATAACATCTGAATCAAATTACAGTACACGTCATTACTCTTTGAATGAATAGGCAAATTTTCGCTATGAGCTTCGTACAATTCTTTCTGTATAAGCCTCGGAATAATAATACCATGAATCAGATCCAATATAAAATTCAACATCAGAAGTCGATCCTCACTGTACTCTTTTAGTTTACTACTCATTATTACATTTTCCTCTTTCCGCTACGGAAATAATTCTGATATAGCCTCGAAAATAATCCTTCTCATTCTCATCCTAATATCAATACTGACAGAGATAATTCTGGTAGATCCTGATGCTCGGCTTTAACCCGATCAACAACTCAAATTTTCTGTGACATCAAATGCTCCAAATTATCACATTACCTTATTTTCTTGAAACACATCACCATTCATACAACAATGCATTACTGAAAATTAGGAAATCTTTACTCAATGTAGACTAGTCCAGTTCAGACGCTTTGGTTAGCAATATTCTCATCTGTCCAAACCTTGCTAACATGTAATAAACTTTTCAACTTTCGCAAGATGAAAACTTTATCATTCTTAGTAGCTTCAACTCATATCAAAATTTTCTAAGAGATATACACTTATCGTTCAGACTATTTGCCTTTTACCCGTAAAGAAATGAAATTCTATTATCAGACTTGGGAAAAATGATCCTGACATAATTGTCATATGAAATCTTTCAAATAAATAATTCACACAGATTAAACACTCGAGCCGATCTAAACACTGTTGAATGACATTTCAAGTAATCTTTTCTTCTAGTTACTAAACAATTCATCATGCAGTCCTTTACTATTCATTCCTTACGCTAATCAAAACCATCTTAATTGCATTAGCTCAAGTAACCAAAATATCTCAATTGAAGTCATTAATTATAATTGACTTACTTAAGAGAAGTAATCCATCATACCGATTGAAACTTGCGCTTTTATCACTTATGCCTTTACTGTTGTCAAATCCTTACACGAAAATTTGAGAAATTCCAATACTAAAATCACCACATTACCAAGATCAAATCGGAAGTATAGTCATGCTTATCTTGATTATCACGAGCTGAAGAACGCACTTCGAAGATAAGTCATAATTGACAAATTATGGAATAAAGATAACAAGAAAACCGAATAAAAAATCCAAAATACGATACTATGCCGAAAAATTGAAACCAAACTCAGGAAAATATGGAAGATCTCGAAAATTCCTCAGAGAAAAGAAGTCCAGAAGAAAACATCATTTAATCCCACTGGAATCAAATATAACAAGAACAATGTATCTTCCCATACATATATATCAAATGGAGCATCAAGTAGAAGAAACAGTATCATAATATCATACATATCCTCTCATCAATTCTTATCAGACGAAATGTAATAAAATGCCCGAGGAAATACAGCAATACAAATTATAAACCAGTCAGACTACCAATGCTTCTATCTAACACCAGAATTAGAAAATATTCCCATATAACAAGAATTTCTTCAAAAGATCAACAGCTAAAGAAATTTTTCTGAGAACGGATAAATACATAGAATATCTCAGAAGAAACTGTTAAATCTGTTCAGCCGTAACTGTCACACTTAGATATTACACATTTCAAATACCATTTCCCACAACTAGTTCTGCCATCACAAATTTCATGTTAGACCTTTCACTAAAGAAGACCAGTTCTGAATAAATTTTGATTTACACTTTTCTCGACCTTGTACCCGAGTAATTCAATTTACCAAAGTAAATTTATTCTCTAACTGGGACAGTGCATGGCTCCAATAATCTTTATGTCAACCTGATACTTTTCTAGCTCTAAATTTACTTATCAACTCATGCTTAATCTCTAATCATACTTATAATTATTCTATCATTGAACTCTTTGGTTTTTCGACCGAAAACTTATTCAGTACAAATCTCATGAAATTCCATTATAAGCACCACTTCGATAAGGGGGAGGGGTTGTAGGGCCTCTGACTCGACTTTCTTATACATATACATATGACACAACTTTCATCATCATAACAACATCGTCAAAATCATGTCATTCATTTCAGGCAACGCAACATTCATGTTGGTTTACACCAATTTTCCAATTATCCCATTTAGACAAGTATACTTATGCATGCATCTTATGTTTTCTGGATAGCTTTACTTATCCATTCATTTAATCAAATAAGTCATGCTCATGACATCACATAAGAGCCAAAAAACATGAATATTTGCATCACAATTGTAACTTCCACTTTGTGTATCATCATATACATATAATTACAATCATATAATTCAGTCCAAACAATTTAACATAGATAAGTTCATTTCGTTATAATTCTTTATCTCATAAAAATATCATTAACACTTATCAACATTCAATATCCAATCAAGACAATGACATTTTCATTCGTATCATGATATTATGAACCCTTTCTCATACCTCTACGAATTTCTATTTATCCCATTCAACTTGTCAAGTAAGCCAAGTGCACTACATCATATGAGCATTAAGCAAATATAGATATTTATCACAACATAAACTTTCATATTACGTGTTATCACATATATATCATAAACTTTTATTCATACTTTTCTGAACCAAGACTTATCATAATCATAATTTTACTCAAATACCTTCAATCACCTTGAACATGGTTAGTGTAGCTCAGTTGGAGAGTAACTTTGTCTAAATAAGACGGTGCTCTTACACGTTGGGAGACATCACACTATCACGGATCTGTGGCATGTATAACTAGACTTTTACACATGCTAGGTTAGTCTGAGAACTGACTAAACCATAGCTCTGATACCACCAAATGTAACACTTCTTACCCGTATCCAAGGCCGGAACAGGGTACGAGGCATTACCAGAGTTAACCATACACATAGACAAAAACCGAACCATAAAATTTCATTTAATTCAAAACTTTTTGAACACATGCATAGTCTCATATTTAAAGACATATAACGTGGCATAAATGAGCACTTACACATCCATAATCATGCAATAACATGTCACTTACTTTAAACATATTTTCTTACCATCCTGTATATAATATACATTCTTACACTAACTAGAACTAGACATGTTAAATCTTATTCTCATTTTATACCATCATAATGTAGTTACCAATTTGTCCATTAAACATCCATATTCAAGGCAACATTACTCATTTACATTTAATTCATGATCCACTAGCCTGCATTTAACTTACCTGATGTATTACCAATCATGCATAACAAACAAAGCTAACTATATCATCATATCAAAACATAGGACATGGCATGATTAATTAAACTTACAAACCATAATGGATAAGGACCACATCTCATGATCACATACGACGACTCAATGCAGACTGATACGTATGGTCAAATTCATAATAATAATACATATCACAAACCAACTTCCTATACATGCCACTCACTTGATATTTCTAATATTTGAATTAATTCTCCCAAAATGATAGCTTGATAGTGTGATTTTGCCTCCGACGATCTCCAACCCCGAGCCGACCAGCCAAAACTGAAGAAATAGAGAGGAGGGGTAAGCTTTACTCTTAGTAAGTCCATATGAAGTTAATAAGCAATTACCCACATGTTTTTTTTAGGTAAAACATCATAATCGTACAATTTACTCTTGTTCAGGTTAAGCTATTTTACCGAGTTACAGTTACTAATTCATTTATATCTGGAGCTATGAGACTCCAAATTAAGTTTTGTTAATTTTTCTTGAAACTAGACTCATATACCTTTCTCCCATAAAATTTCCAGAATTTTTGGTTTAGCCAAATAGTAAATTTTATTCATTAAACTTTCCCCTGTTTTGCTGTCCAATAGATCTGACCTCTCTTCACTAAAAATTACTTTTCTCATATTACAAAATTCGGATAATGCTCTCATCTATCTTTCTAGAGAACAGACTCATTAAGGATTTTAATAATTTAAATTACAACCCATAATTAGTTTTATACAATTATTAATGATTTTCTAAAATCGGAATAGGGGATCACGAAGTCATTCAGACTCTGTCTCACAAGAATTTAAATATCTCATGATATAAATTTTGATTGCATATACCGTTTCTTCTATGTGAAACTAGACTCATTGGGATTTAACATCATATTTTATTCAACTCCTAATTAAATTTCCACGATTTATAGTGAATTTCCAAATTTGCACCACTGCAGTAACCTAAAACTTCCAAGGTTAAATTTACTTATTCATTACTATTATTCACCAAATCCATACAATATCATTTCATTCATAATTGTAAGAACACATAATTATGCTTCATAAGCATAAATCCATAATCTCAATGTCATCAAGTATCAAGGACTTATTCCAAATCATGTCATTTTCATAATATTCACCAAATACTATATGCATTATAGATCATCACATGTCAAGGCATCACACATAAGTTTAGTGTACATACCTGTACAACTTGTAATATAACTCAAAGACATACTCACCAATAGCTTATCTCATTGGGATCATCAACGAATACTTCACCAAATTACCCGTTGAACACTCGGAATATAATCGAATACATGGAGTGCATGCACATAAGTGCCATGCCCACAACTAAACAAACTCAATAGCTTGCGGAATATATGTTAGCCAAGCTACCATGTAACCCATCCATAAGTGAACTCAGACTCAACTCAATGAGCTCGGGCGTTCGCATCCATAAGTGAACTCAGACTCAACTCAACGAGTTCGGATGCCTAGTTACATCTCACAAACTCAGACTCAACTCAACAGGTTCGGAACTCAAATATCCTAGTGACATGTCACTTGTATCTTAATCTATTCCTAAGGTTCAAACGGGATTTTCCTCAATCACACATCTTTGCTGTCTTCCACGGAATGTTGGAACTGATTCTTGGTAGCATTTCATATTTATCAAGTAATTCACATAATTTTTCATATTACTCAACAATAACCACAAAGCATAATATTTCATAATAATAATCATCATATCATATAAATAACATTAAATTACTTAAAATGACAATTATGTTACCAACATTTACCCATGAACTTACATCTCATTTAATATCAAGGCAATAACATTAAATTGCACATTGCATTATTAAAAATCATATGAACTCACCTCGTATGCGAAAATGACCATTTTTACCATTTTGTCCACAACTTGATATTTTTCGATTTTTGCCCGAATTTTGTTTTTTCCTTGCTCTATCATTTCAAATATAGCCTAATTAGGACTCACATTATTCAAATTAACCCAAAATCATATTTTGGAAAAATTATAATTTTGCCCCTAAACTTTGTCAAAATTACATTTTTGCAGCTAGACTCCTAAATTAAACTTCATCCTATATCCTTATGTTTTATGACATACTGATCATTTTTTTCCTTCTATAGAAACATCAAATTCACACTCCAACATGTACTTATGAGCATTAGGTATTTTTACCGATTATGTCGTTTTACTCGTTTTCACGTAAAATCGCTTAGTAAAAGTTGTTTAACACAATATAAAGCTTCATATTCTATCGTAAAACATCAAAACCAACACATTTCACCTATGGGTATTTTTCCAAATATAAACCCTAGGTTAAATTATTGCTAGAATAAGCTTAACCAAGTTACTGGATTTCAAAAATGTAAAGAACTTTAAAAATGGGGCTAGAGAGCACTTACAATCGAGCTTGGGAGTTTGAACAAACCTTATCCATGGCTGCTGCTGGTAGAAATGGTTGAATGAAGAAGATGATAGCTAATTTGGCTTATTTCCCTTTTTAATTCTTTTAATTATTAGTTTATCAAAATACCCCTAACTTATAAATATTTTATTACACCCATTTCATGTCTATTTTTGTCTAGCAATTAACCAATGGTATAATTACCATTTAAGGACCCTCAATTTAAAATTTCATAACAATTGGACACCTCTAGTATATAGAACTCAACTTTTTTACTTATTATGATTTAGTCCTTTTGACTAAATTAAGTGCCCGAACATCAAAATTTTCAAACGAAATTTTTACGAAATTATTCTGTGAAATCGTAGACCATAAAAATATAATAAAAATAAAATTTTTATCATTGGATTTGTGGTCTCGAAACCACTATTCCAACTAGGCCCAAAATCAGGGTGTTAAATTCCTCATTGGATCTAAACAACCAAATATCCTTTTAACAATCAAAGTACGATTTTTAAAATAAAACAATAAAAAGCAAGCTCATTTTCGAGGGTTCAAATGTCGTGTCCTAACTTACAGGATGTGGCATTTTTTAACTTGGGACGAGAGGGCCTTTAATGCTCGTTTTAATTTGTTCAAACATTTTTAAACCAACATTAATAAAAGAAGGATCTTATTTTAAATTTCTTTCGAGTTTTTGACTTTCGACGTTAAGACATCAATTAATCAACTAGGTACCAATTTTGGGCGTATCGAGGGTGCTAATCCTTCCTCGTGCGTAATCGATTCCCGAACCCTTTTTTTTTGGATTTTGTAGACAAAAATCATTGTTCTAATAAATTTAAACTTTTATTAAAATGATTGAATTATGAGGTGATCCGATCACACCTAAATAAAAAAGGATTAGTGGCGACTCCCATGTTCATTTTCGTTTTGAAAATCAAAGTCGACCCCATTTTCAAAAAAAATGGTTTCGACAGCTTGGCGACTCCGCTGGGGACTTAAAAAAGAGAGTCAAGCCACGAGTTGATTATTTTTTTGTCTTTTTGTTGAAAATCGAAAACTTGGTTTAAATGTACGATCCTTTCGTTGCATTTCATCCGTCTTTGTTAGGATCTTCATTATTGTGGCTTAAAATTGCTGTGTGGTTTGAGTTTTGGTATCTTTTTGCACACTGCATCGCATGATCGGTTGATCTTACCCTTTTAAGGAGTGAGAAACTATTCCTTCGTGAGGTTTTCACCTCCGCATAGGATAGTGGATCGCTTTTGGGATACATCCGTAACTATGTCTTTGTGAGATTTTCATCTCCGTGCGGCAATAGGAAAATATATTCCCCTGAACTGAACTTGGTCCATATGAGATTATAATAGGTGAGGATCGAGGAATCTGTCAGTTTGGGTACCTTTACTTTAGAATCGAACCGCATATAGTGAGCCGTAGGAGCCCGCCTTAGGTAAGGCTGCACCAAACCCTAGTGGTCACCCAGATAGGTGCTTTGTCTATCATTTATGTTTTTTGTACTGACGTGTTTCTTTTGTTTTGGTTATGATTGCATTGTATTTTCATCATAGAAAAGAGGTGTTGTTTCATGTTCAGTAGCTAAATAGAGAGCTTGTCGTGGAAAATAGATTTCTTGATAAAGTGGAAGACAATACAGTCGTCCGAATATGATCCGAAGAAACACAAGAGAAAGGTGATAGTCTGACGGAGGAGTACACGACTTTGCTTCGTTGCCCAAAAATTCAACTGACAAAGATTATTCAAGAGTTGTCAACATCCCGACTTCTTTTTAATGAATCTAACGAGCCTCACCGGGATGAGTGAGCAATGGGTCGTAGCCCGGGTCAAGCAAAAAGGAGCTAATAGAGGCATCCATTGGAAAATTCGTGGGATTTGATCTTAACATCTGGATATGAAGAAAAGGATTGATGTCTTCGCCTAGAGTATGAGGGCAATGTCGTATATGTATCTGTTCTATGTAAAGAAATTTATTTTCTAGAAAAGTTGTTATAATAGAATTGAATCAAGATCAACGCCTCTTTTTTTCATTAATTTCATACATCAGCATTGCATTGCATCATATGCAATAAAACTCACAAAAGACCCTAAAATCATGGCAGTTACCCTCAAACATCGTTACGGTACAAAAGGAAAGACTAAAGCAATGGATCAAAGGTTGTAGAGATTAGAGCAAATGCAAATATAGATGCAAGAGCAGTTGGCCAAAATTCGATAAGATATGAGGGATTAGATGCTAGAATTCCAAAGAAATATGATGAGCCAGTTAACCCAGTTGCTGGCTGGAAGAATAGAAAAAGGATAGAGCCCTATGGTCAATGCCGGGGACAATAACAAGGACCCTGCTTATCCTCCAGGCTTTACCCCAACAAACACCTAAGCACAACCAAACATGCATCCACAAAGGGTGTCCGTTAACATTAGACCCCAATACCAGACCGGTACCTCAACACCGGTGAACTTCCTAACAGGTTCTGGTTCTAACCCGGGGGTAATCTTACCAATCCTGTTGTCCTTGATCTGGATGATATAGCAAAAATGGAAAAGGCAAGAGTGGAAATCCCAAAGCAATTTGAAGATTGTTGCAAACAGAAAAGGTGAAAGTGGAGCCCCCAAATCAATACTTTAAAGGCCTCGAGGAACAGGGAAAATGAGGTGAATAATATGAGTATGTATAACAAGGACTATGCAAAGCTGATTACCGTAAGCCAACCAATGATGGCAACTACTAGACATCAGATCCTCCCAAGACAAGAACCCAATCCAATACCGAACTCAAAAAAATTCTGGTTCACGCCCATACCGATCATGTATAGGGAGTTGTACCAAAGTTTGTTTGATGCACATATAGTATCCCCTTTCTACCTAAAACCTATGCAACCCCTATACCCCAAATGGTATGACACGAATGCCCAATGCAAGTACCACACGGGAATCATAGGACACTCGATCGAGAACTGCACCGCTTTCAAAAAGATAATCGAAACACTCACCAAAATGGGTATTGTGAAATTCGATGATCCATTTGGTACAGAAAATCCATTGCCCAACCATTCTAACAAAGGGGTAAACGCGATAATCAAGAGTGTAGGGAAGAGAATCAAGACAGATGTAGCAGAAGTAAAAACCCTACTAAGGGAGGTTTGGAAGAAAATGGTAGAAGGAGCATTAATCACATAGGATTTCGGGAAAAAACTTGGAGAAGTAAGGAACTACTGTGAGTTCTATGATGAAGAGGGTCATGAGATTCAAAAGCGCAGTAAATTTAGAGCCTTGGTGAAAGGCCTGATGGATAATAAGGAACTAGAATTCTTTGAATATACTGAAGGCACGAAAAGAATGTGTAACGCCCCAAAAATCCCGAACTTTCTTTTTTCGATTTTGATAAAAGGTGTGCTTAACATTCCTAGTCAAGTGTTATTCATGTGATAATAGGCCGTGGTTAAGTTTTGAGTTTGAACTTTGGGGTGAAGAAAATTATAGTTTAAAAATTAAAAGAACCTTGATGGCAAGTAGTTTGGTTTTTAAACAAATGAAGGAGGAATTGGACACAAGGAGCCTTATGTTGGAGTGGCAAGTAGCGTCACATGCATGGCAAGGAGGTTTGGGGTTTGAATCCCTCCTTGCTCAAAAGAAGGATTTATTTTTGCTCAATAAATGGCCAGTAGTGGCGTTGGATGTGAACTCTGAAGGGAGTGATCAGAGGATAAATTTAAGGAAATGATTAAGGAGTTATCAGGGAGAAAATTTAGGAGATGAGGGGTGTAGAGAAGTGGAGCTGAATTAGGAATTTGGGGATAGGTAAATTCGACTATAGTATATATAGGTGTCGATTTTGGGGATTCTAGGCTAATGCCGAATTCTCCTTTTCTATTTTACCGAAAACACTTTCTCTCCAAATATTTAAAATCTGAAATCCCTTATTCTTTCTCTTTTATTTTGTGCTGATTTCTTCCCTTCCTTTCTCATCAAACTCTTTCTTTCTGGCTCCTAGTTACTTTCTCTAAAGCCAAATATCTTTTGGCCAAAATCCTGTTGTGCCGCCATTTTTTCTTCAACGTTGGCCGATCGATTCTTGTGTAAGTGCTTTACTTTCTTTTAGTTGGTCTTCCTAGTACCAATTTATTCTTTCCCCCACTCTTTCTAAATCGGTTTTGGTAGGGGATTAGTATCGAATCTCGGATTTCTGATCTCTACCGAATTGCTCTTTAGGCATTTTGGGGTTTTGGGTAGGTTTTCCGCTTTTATTGGTTAAGGTTGGCCGAATGGTCATGGATGATTTAAGAGTGACTTAAGATGATTGTGAGTCACTTGTTGTTTAGTTCTTAATGATTGAGATTGATGTAGATTTAAGAAATACTCGTGATTAGTGATCAATGAAGGGTTGTTAAGGCTTGTCGTTCAAGGTAAGGCAAAGGTGAGATTTTCAGTTTTTGGTGATCGTATTTGATAAGTGTGTGATTAATCGTTGAGTGACATCGTTTGTAGGTTTGTGGCTAAGGAGATCGCAGCACGTCTTAGTACCAGCTGTGTACATACACTGCACACACACAGTACACCGGTAAATCCCAAAATACCGAAAAGCCAGAAGTTTGGCTACAGTAGTCTTGTGAGGGCGCGAACACTCGTAAGGGGGAAACCGATAGGTTATTAGAGGCCCCATGAGCGATTCCATGGACTTAGGTTGTGTATTGGCCAACCGGGCTAGAATGGGCTAAATGGGCTGATGGGCTGTAGGGCCCATAATAGGCAAAATTGGCAATTTGATTCTATGTGATGAAAAATCATATGATTGCATGACTATGAATATGATTGGGCCTGGTGGACCATATGAATATGATTAGGCCTGATGGACCATATAAATGTGGTTGTGGCCAATGGGCCATATGAATGAGCTTGGGCTTAAAGGGGCCAAATGAATAGGTGTGGATCTATTAGTGTTTAGTAAGGGGTTGTGAACCTAGTTTTTGGTAACTACTCAATCAAACATAAAACTTAAATAATTAATAATTGCGACCATGGACGAGTCATAAGGTTAAGGTGTGGCAATGAGTATATGCATGTCTA